>NC_069126.1:25866633-26001633 GCF_026914265.1 Mya arenaria
TATATACCCCACAATCGAATATGTCCACAAACACTGTCACCAAGTTTCTGGAGTCACTGAGACTATATACCCCACAATCGAACATGTCCACAAACACTGTCACCAAGTTTCTGGAGTCACTGAGACTATATACCCCACAATATAACATGTCCACAAACACTGTCACCAAGTTTATGGAGTCACTGAGACTATATACCCCACAATCCCTCATGTCCACAAACAATGTCACCAAGTTTATGGAGTCACTGAGTCTTTATACCACACAATCTAACATGTCCACAAACACTGTCACCAAGTTTCTGGAGTCACTGAGACAATATACCCCACAATCGAACATGTCCACAAACACTGTCACCAAGTTTCTGGAGTCACTGAGACAATATATCCCACAATCGAACATGTCCACAAACACTGTCACCAAGTTTCTGGAGTCACTGAGACAATATCCCCCCCACAATCCAACATGTCCACAAACACTGTCACCAAGTTTCTGGAGTCACTGAGACAATATACCCCACAATCTAACATGTCAACAAACACTGTCACCAAGTTTCTGGAGTCACTGAGACAATATACCCCACAATCGAACATGTCCACAAACACTGTCACCAAGTTTCTGGAGTCACTGAGACAATATACCCCACAATCCAACATGTCCACAAACACTGTCACCAAGTTTCTGGAGTCACTGAGACTATATACCCCACAATCGAACATGTCCACAAACACTGTCACCAAGTTTCTGGAGTCACTGAGACAATATATCCCACAATCGAACATGTCCACAAACACTGTCACCAAGTTTCTGGAGTCACTGAGACAATATACCCCACAATCGAACATGTCCACAAACACTGTCACCAAGTTTCTGGAGTCACTGAGACAATATACCCCACAATCGAACATGTCCACAAACACTGTCACCAAGTTTCTGGAGTCACTGAGACAATATACCCCACAATCGAACATGTCCACAAACACTGTCACCAAGTTTCTGGAGTCACTGAGACAATATACCCCACAATCTAACATGTCAACAAACACTGTCACCAAGTTTCTGGAGTCACTGAGTCTTTATACCACACAATCTAACATGTCCACAAACAATATCACCAAGTTTCTGGAGTCACTGAGACAATATACCCCACAATCTAACATGTCAACAAACACTGTCACCAAGTGGCATCATTAATGGATCATAAATACTTAAGTTATTGTCACCAACGCCGCCGATGCCAAAGGTAATACATGTATATCGCCTTATCGGGCGGCACGGTAATGTCGCATTTGCATGCGGCACAATAAACAAGCATGCTTAAACAAGTAATGTATTGTTAAATGAGCATTGTACAACAGGGAAGCATACAGATTTCAGTCCTTGTGGCCAGTTTTCTCCCTCATTGTACACAGAATGATCACAGCAAATACAATCAGCGCAAGCTGCAAATATAAGTATTGCTATTTCATTTTTGAATATTTTATATATATATATATCAAAAGACTTGGACTATTTTGAAACAATCCAACTAATAAAAAGGTTTGGGGTAATTACCGCTTTGATAATATACATAAATTATTGAGTTATATTACCAAACTGTCTTAAAATACTCGTTTTGAAACGTCATCACAATTATCTTTTTTTTGGTATAACAGTCAAGAACCTAAACGTTACACATCAAAACCTGACGACAAAGTTCACAAACTCATTTTCTCACAAAAATAATGTAATTACTCTCATTTGTGGAATTTGTGACTTCCTGTACTGTTTAAATATTTACATTTTTAAATACAAAAAGTTGAATCTACTGCAGTTTTGTATTTATTTATTATTTAAGAAAGGTTACCGAAAACATTTTTATTCAATACAAAGAACATACGCGAATGAAAATATTTTAAGTGTAAATCGCAAGATCATGATTTTTTATACAAACATTGTGAAAAACATGAAATTTGGAATAAAGTCTAACAAGTTTATCGATTTCCTATACAGTACCTGAAATACGCCAATACCAACAAGTGACGCCACTACTATTGTTGTGTTGCCCAGTGTCTGCTCCCAGACTTTATTATAACAGCCCTGAAAACAAGTGACAATTATACAGAGAGAGTTTATTGGCGCAAAACAGTATAGACCGTTTTTAAAATGTATTAATTGTGACCCTACCATGCACACCACTGCCTGCCCGTTGTTAGACAATCCTCAACGCCCGAGTCTTCCACCGCAATGAGTACGGACGTTCGCTTTTATCAAAGCTCATGACATACTCCTCTTTTGTTAACACCGTCAACGGTCTTATGAAAACGCATGTTAAAAGCATCACGCTTTAAGGGTTAACAATGGCTACTTTGGTCTGCTCAGTATATATCATGGCTGAGACTCAAAGTTAGTCCGACTCCCATATTGAAATTCTGGTGGCATAGTACAAATAAGAACAAACATACGTACGAAAACACGTTTTCTCGAAAATCACCACACACGCACCACACAACCCACCTCTTCCAAATAGTTGTTGGCAGTTGTTGCCCCTGAGATGTCCGCGCACGTGAGGTCGTTTGAGTCGGGGAGTGTCCGGCAGCACGCGATGGGTGTCTTGAGGGTATAACCGGAACCGGTACTCGAGTAGTCCGTCTCCCAGTTTTCAGCGCCCGTAAAGTCTGCGTAACTATTCGCCCCGCAACAACCAACCTAAAACAGAAGGGGTGTGTGTGTGTTGGGGGGTGTGGGGGGGGGGTAGTGTTACATTATATTTTGTATTGAACACACAAAGCTTATGGGTTCAATTTTAAGACATGGTAATCCTGGACAATCTGCCTCTCAATACATAATAATACTCCGGGATAAAATCTAAAACTGCTCTTTGACAATAGTATATTTGTTCCAACTTATATAATGTGATAAAAGTTTTACCTGTTGCATTACTACGTTCCATGCCATGGAGATGACGTCACTTCCGGCTAAACCTGCGTAATCTGTTTGGATTTTGTCCTTTAGAGTTTTTTTGGCCGGGTCATGGAACTAAAACAATGAGTACAAAACTGAGCGTCATGATTGAAATGAATGGAGTATGTGTATATTATATATACGTTATGATGTATTCAGTATACTGGCAGTTTTGACAGGGTTTTGGAAGGAACAGGAATGAACGAAAAAATAATTACACAATTGAAATTGAAACGCACCCACTGGAATTTCTAACGTGACAGCCAAACATTTTTGTGTTATTCTAAATTGACTGCTAACACGAGTTGGTTACAATTACGCACGTGCCTTTGGGTCGGATTTTTCTATCCGTACCGGAAACACATGATAGATACTTATAATCTCCACAAGTCACCTGGACTAGATGTCTCTGTTATACTGTTCACAAGTCAACATCGTTGTGTATTCAATATTATTGTTACTCTTGAAATACCTATACAATTAATGGCACAAATATCAAATATGTTTTATTTTAGAAATGCTGACCAAGTTTCACACTTATATATCTTGCTTTAAGGCTGTATAATAACTTGTGAATATATATATATATATTTAAGCTAGTAACCGTTACTTAAAGGGACTGTATCACAGTTTGGCACCAAAAAAAGTTTTTTTCTGTAACGAATCTCAGGACAATTATCTAATAAAATGTGTTACGCTTTGATATCATAATTGTAAAAAAAGTATCATAAATGTAAAAAAAGATTGTGTTGGAGACCGGGTTTGAACAGCGTCTTACTCACTGAGCTATAATGGCTTATTCTTATCAGGTGACATAATTAAGCTTATATACCTACCTCGGTAATATCACGTGATAACACCGACTAGCCAATCACGCATAAGGAATGAATTCTACCTGGTAGACATACCCAGTAATATTTTTTAATGGAAAAATACGAAATAACTGCTAAACTTAAATAAATTGTAAACTATGTGGTACTTCGGTTAGTAAGTTTCAATGCATTGTACACATCGATGCCAAGTTTATGTCAGTTTTCGACAATTTTCTTTTTTTTTCTCGCTATTTTATCATACGTGAGACAGCCCCTTTAAGGCTATTTTAAGTTTCTTTTACTTATTCGCTATATGGACTGACTATTTAAGCTAGTCACCATACATATCTTAAAGCCTAGTAAATTGACTTTTACATAGTTGTATATAATGTTGTGATGTTGCCAAATACCGATATATATATATATATATATATATATATTGGAACTTTCTTTTCGCATATCAACAGCTGTTCAAATATAGCTTTTTTCCATATGTTACATGTTACAAGTTGATATACACAACTTTTATTTGCTTAGTCGGGTGTGCTTGGTAATCGGACACACAGTATCTACTCTTATCAAAACGCATATATAATTCATAGAACTGTCACTATTTGAGCCTTGTAACATAATCTTTTGATCATGGGCAGGAAACAAATATTTTATTTTTATTTTTTTATGAGCTATTTTCTTACAAAATGGAACCCAAATGGTCTTTATGTAAACTGTTAGAGTTCTTTTGAATATCCTGAGAAAATTGGAAATAATCGTTTTTGCACAAAGCGTACCTATCGTGTCTGGCGATCCGTAATTGCACGTGTACTAACCGTGTCTGGCGATCCGTAATTGCACGTGTACTAACCGTGTCTGGCGATCCGTAATTGCACGTGTACTAACCGTGTCTGGCGATCCGTAATTGCACGTGTACTAACCGTGTATGGCGATCCGTAATTGCACGTGTACTAACCGTGTCCGGCGATCCGTATATGCCCATGTACTAACCGTGTCTGGCGATCCGTAAATGCCCATGTACTAACCGTGTCTGGCGATCCGTAATTGCCCATGTACTAACCGTGTCTGGCGATCCGTAAATGCCCATGTACTAACCGTGTCTGGCGATCCGTAAATGCCCGTGTACTAACCGTGTCTGGCGATCCGTAAATGCCCGTGTACTAACCGTGTCTGGCGATCCGTTAATGCCCGTGTACAAACCGTGTCTGTCGATCCGTAATTGCACGTGTACTTACCGTGTGTGGCGATCCGTAAATGCCCATGTACTAACCGTGTCTGGCGATCCGTAATTGCACGTGTACTAACCGTGTCTGGCGATCCGTAAATGCCCATGTACTAACCGTGTCTGGCGATCCGTAATTGCACGTGTACTTACCGTGTCTGGCGATCCGTAATTGCACGTGTACTTACCGTGTCTGGCGATCCTTAAATGCACGTGTACTAACCGTGTCTGGCGATCCGTAAATGCACGTGTACTTACCGTGTCTGACGATCCGTTAATGCACGTGTACTTACCTTGGCGATCCGTAAATGCACGTGTACTAACCGTGTCTGGCGATCCGTTAATGCACGTGTACTTACCGTGTCTGGCGATCCGTTAATGCACGTGTACTTACCGTGTCTGGCCATTCGTAAATGCACGTGTATTTACCGTGTCTGGCGATCCGTAAATGCACGTGTACTTACCGTGTCTGGCTATCCGTAAATGTACGTGTACTTACCGTGTCTGGCGATCCGTAAATGCACGTGTACTTACCTTGGCGATCCGTAAATGCACGTGTATTTACCGTGTCTGGCGATCCGTTAATGCACGTGTACTTACCGTGTCTGGCGATCCGTAAATGCACGTGTACTTACCGTGTCTGGCGATCCGTAAAGAATCCCAACGATGATGATCTGGACCACAAGAATCAACGAGCAAATCACTACATACTGAAAACACAACACAGGTATGAAACCATGGCAGTCGAAGAGCAATCATATAACTAAGATTACATTACAAAGACATGTGTTGTAAACATTATGGTTATATTTAAACCAACAGTTGACAGGTAACAGTGCTCTAAAAGTAGATTAATGCGTATTTGATAATTATCGAATGTGGAAAACGACAAATGTTAACACGATTCTCACGCCTTTGTGTAAAATATTTTCGATGCGTTTGTTTTTACGATTTCACTTTCTAATGATAAAAATAATTGTGTAATATTATCCAATTTCCCAAACTTAAAACAGCGCGATTAACGAAGCATTTGGATAACAGTTGTTCGTACCGTAACAAGTAGAATCTTCAATTTACAGCACGATCCACACGTGCCGAGCACGGATATCACGATGAGGAAGATGCCGAAGAAGATGAGTCCCAGGGCAACCCCGAACAGCATGTCGGACAGGTTAAGCCCCGACAGGTCAACTGTACCCAGCCCGGCAGTTGACGCCGACTTCTCCAGCTCCGCCTTGACAGTGTCCACGTATTCATTGAGAACCTCGGAGCCGAAACGCACAAATAGTCCTGCCGCAAACAACGCCAGACCCAGCAGCTGGAATGCACTGATTTGCTCATAAATATGTAAATATTGCATACATATATTGGGTGCTACCAGTATAGTGGTTTTTAAACAGAACGTGCTGTGTGCGTGTCTTAGGTAGGTAAGCCTCAGATATGTGGCCAGCCCAACCAAACATGGCCAAAGTTGTTAATCCGTACCATATACCACAGGGTCATCGGGTTTGTATGATAGCAGTGTTGGACCACATACGTGGAGCTTTATGCGTTGCGGGTAAGTCACTGTAATCAGTACAACTGTCTGTGATCATTACGGCCATGTTTGCGCTATGAACAGAAGTGCCTATTATGCTTTTCGGTGAATGGGTGCATCAGTGAAATAACAACAGTGAACTGTGAGACTAATTTATCACGGTACGTATCCATATCGGTACCCTCTTTGCGAAATCTACTGATACGGTACACCCTCTTTGCACATGCACCGGTCATTCTCTGCTGAAAACAAATCGGCGATGGACAACAATCTAGTTAATGTTCATTCTACTGATGAAAGGAGGTATGCCATGTGCAAAAGAAGTATACCACGGAACTCTAGAATGTTATAGCGATGTCTTTCTTGTAATGTGCCCATTTTTTCATTTTTTAGTTGATTGGAAAATGCTTAGAATTGTTAAAATATGTATTCCAATGTGAAATAATGTGTACAAAATGTTGCTCGTTGTCTGATTACTTTGATTATGGTGGCGGCCTTATAATGTCTCTGATTGTATTTGCCCTTTTCGTCGATGATAATCTTGAGATGTTTTATGAATATGATCTTGTAAGCAGACTTACCTTAGATGATAACACTGTTATACTGATGTTGCCGACGGTATGGTAGTTTTTGGCAATATTGTTGATGAATTACAAAATAGCTCGAATTTGTTACATACTTATTGTTTGAAATGGAGTCTAGATGTTAACATAGAAAAGAAAAAAAAGGTCTTTGGGGACAGGGGCATTTAACGTGAAAATGAAAAATGGACGTATGGCAATAAATATCTTGAAACAGTTGATGACTTAAATTACATTGAAATAGTTTTTAATTATACAGGGAAAGGTTTTAAAGTGACTCGCTCATAGTTTTCCCGGTAGTGCAGCTGAAAACACTTATTTTATCATTATTTTACTTTATGATATCGAAATCGCAGAAAAAAATAAATACAGTTATAGCACAAAAAAGGTATTTTAGGGTTCGAACACACGCCGGTCAAGAAAAAAAAAAACAGCCGGCTAGTCCACATGGCCACCGGGACTTTAACAAAAGTTGTGGATATGTTGACCTGTTAAGGATACATTGATAACATCACGTGATAATATCAATCAACCAATAACGCAACACAACAGCCGTAATAAGTTTTCAATCGCGTTATAATCGCTAATGAAAATTGTGGTCTTCAAAGGCGATATTTTAGCAAATATCAATATTTGCTGAAGGGTTCCAGCTTTTGGTATTTTTGTTTTAACACTGATTAGCCACACTTTATTTCGTAATTAAAAAAGAGTGCATTTTACAAACCATGAGCGAGTCATTTTAAGGCCCTTTTACATGTTAATATAAATAATACAAAGCATTACCATTTTGTGCCTAGCGTTATTTGTAAATTGATTGACGCTTTTGTTGGGGCCTCGTTGAATCATGGGTCTGAGATAAGGGGATTTTCAAAATCGAACGAAATCGAGCGTATTCACCTTAAATTTTGTTAATATATTCTTGATGTTAAAACGAGTTTATGCAACATGGCCGTTTACGGTGAAATAGGTAGATACCCTCTATGCGTCCATAGCTGTGCCAGGATTATAGATTTTTTGTGTAAAACTATTTCTACCGACAACATTATCACAAAATAATTTGTAGTGACATGTGTCTTGATTATCGTAACAATTGGGCCAATAAGGTAAACTCTTTCTTAGATATGTACGGTTTCTCATATGTGTGGTTAAGTCCAAACTCAGTTAATTTGAAGAACTTTCATATTACGTTTAAGAATAGAGTGCTCGATGTTTTCAAGCAACCATGGTATGAAGGGATAAGCAATAATTATACTTTATGCACATATAAACTCATTAATTAAGGAACATTTTGAAACTGAACTTGATCCAGATATTTTACCAAAGAAAGAAGGTTTTTTCTAAGCTAAAATTGTCATCGCATAAACTTCATATAGAAACAGGCAGATATGAAATAGAACAAAATAATATAGCTCAACGTTAACGTACTGTGTGTAACTGTAATGATTTAGAAGACAAGTATCATTTTAGAATAATATGTCCTGCATATAACAACCTCAGAATTGTTTAAACCATATTATATGAGAAACCGAAGTACATGTATGTACCCGTTTATCGAACTAATGCTATAAAAAACATAAGCATACTAAGAAGCGTAGGTAAATTTATAAATAAAGCATTTCTGTTCAGAAATTCTTATATAAATACTATCGTTTAGATCTTTCAAGTAAAATATGACATTTGTTAAAGGGACTGTACACCAGATTGGCACCATTTTTTCTGTAACGAATCTCAATTATTTGATAAAATGTTTTACTCTTTGATATCATAATTGTAAAAAAGTACCGAAATGTAAAAAAAATAATCGAGTCGGAGACCGGATTCGAACCGGTGTCGCCAAAATTGCAGTCCAGTGTTGTATCCACTGTGCTACGAAGGCTTATCCTAAACAGTAGGAATATTTAAGCTATACATAACTTGGTAATATCACGTGATAATATCGACTAGCCAATCGCGCATAAGGAATGAATTCTACTAGGTAGACACCCAGTAATCTTTTTTAATGGGAAAATACGAAAAAAATGCGAAAATAAATTAATTGTAAACTATGTGGTACTTCAGTTAGTAACTATCAATGCATTGTACACATCGATACCAAGTTTATGTCAGTTTTCGACAATTTTCTTTTTTTCCCGCTATATTATCATACGGAATACAGCCCCTTTAATAGCCTCCCATAAAATTTTACTACTCTTAGACTATTAATTATATGTTTTTATATGTTTTTAAAAACTTATAACATGTTTACGACAAAAACAGTTCTTGCTGTCTTCTGTCTGTCTTGACGAGGGTCGTCATTCTTAGCTGCGGTTGTGGGGATGTTTTATTCTGTCGACAACGGGTGTAGGAAAACTGGCCATGGTTGAGGAATTTGACATGGTTGTGGGGCCGGCTATAGAGTTGAGGCGTCCATCACATCAATTCACTCTCTGGTGGTTATAGATGGGTTTTCACAAAAAGCCCATTGTTTCTTCTTCTTTAAACACACTATTTCATTTATAAGAAGTACTATTTATACGGTTATTTTTAAAAGTGATTTCTAAAAGCTTACCAAGAAGAACAGGTTAACCACGATCAGGAAAACTCGACACAAAGTTTGCAGACACCCCATAGTTTCTTTCGCCTTTTCTTGTGCAGAGCAGATCCACAAGCAAGCTTCAGACTTCTAGTTTAATATTTTATATTATCAACGGTTTCTGTATGTGTCAATGATCCTTGCACCAAGTGACAATGTTTTTTGTTCCACGTGTCAATGGATCTTGCACCACGTGTCTATGTTTCTTGCACCGCGAAACGATGTTTCTTGCACCACGTGTTAATGTTCCTTGCACGACGTGTCAATGTCTAGCATTGCGTCAACGCCTTGCTGTTTTATGATATATATTTAACAGTTCCCTTGACAATCGCAGTATTCACGTGATGGCCCTGTTTACCAAGTCGGCATTTGGCAAACGCCGAAGAATATTGCGCTTCTGATGTCTGTTGTGTTCTTGCGCACACGAGGTCCAATCAATTGACCTAAAACAAATATTGAAAGATCTTAATAACACAATACTGACAGTCAATGGAAGCGCACCACGATTGGAACCGATCAAGTATCTTAATATGAAAGTGTAAACATGAATATAAAGAAAAATGTGTTAATATTACATTTGTATAGACTTCTAAAACAAATGAAGTAGTATCGGTCGTTACGACGTTTTTTTCCATTCCTTGACAAAGAACACGTTTTGCTTGTTAAATCATGTTTTTTCCCTAAATATTTAGTACATAAAATTAAGTTATAGTGGTGCGTTTTTATTTGACGTCGGTGTATTAATTATGGTTACAGTCAGGTACTTGACGTCCGCGTTTCAATTTTCATGAAGAATGCCGTGTTTCCAAAACAAACATAAACACAGCACCGGTTATAGAATGTAGCATTGAGAACGATTAAAGTTTAACTATTTCATGGCCAAACTATTGACTGACTTTCCATTATTTGCCAAACTCATCATGAAATCAGCATTATGAATTTCAACCATATTCATTTATAAAAAAACTGTTGGTAGTCTGATAAAAGCAATATTTACTTAAAAAACACAACTGTGACATATGTGAGTTGAATTATCTTCTTATTACATACACATCTTAAATTCGAGTTCAAACATTGAAAAGGGCATTTACAACGGAGTCAAACATCACAACGCTAGGTTGTTAGGTAAAAATCGAGTTGAGTTAGATATTGAGCAATGACTTTAGTATTTTAGAAAGTTTGGGGCAATGTCTTCGGCGATTGCTTCTATTTTATGAAATATGTTGCATTTTTGTGACCAAGAATTCCTGTCGCTGTTTGTTCAACATATTTCTCAACCAAAGACATATCATAAACACTGGAGCACATTGGCACAAACCGAAAGTCTATTCAGTTTTAGTGCAAACGGAATTTCAACATATCTTCAATAAAATATTTCGTCGTAAAATGTGTTCATCCCCTTACCTCATGTAAGTATGTAGCATTATATATGCTTTACCCGTGCAAACGATTGAACGTTATAATAGAAACTAATTAAAAGGAAAAATGATGATTACTGGCATAAATGTTTAATTTTTTGCCTACTTAACCCAGTTTGCATTAATTAATGCCCTTAAGAATAGATTTTTTAACGTCGGAGAATAAACTTGCGTTGTCTGAGTACGATTTCATGAAGTGTTTAGTCCGAGAAAAAGACCATTTCCCAATGCAGCTTCAATACAATAACAAACTTATTATCCATGAACATACATATACGTATATAGGCATTTGGAAATATTGACACTAACGAGAGGGAAATAGTTACAAGAGAAATAATGAAAAAGTAAACAGTATATTGAACACTCATTGTAAGGGTCGCGGCTATTAAGAAACATGGTCTACATCTGTAGGTGGTTATATGTCAGCTATTGGTCCACAATTCAGTCCAGTTTGGTGGCAACATTCATTGCATTTTAAAGCAAAACCCAAAAGACACTGCCAGTAAGGGTGAGTTTGTTGGAAGGTACCGCTCTAATGTCGATAAATGGAGACGGAATCGTCACAGTGAAATGGTCCGCTTCATATATAAATTATTTCAGAATACACCTTTCAAAATCTTTAATAGGTGTGAATATTCCAGGGCGAAGTACAACACGATTGGCTGCTGCTTACCCCTTTCCCCTTTCAACCACGCCGGCTTACAACAAACTGCTTGGCGCATTATCACGGATGCGAAACAGTGGCTCCAGCTCTTTTAGGAGCTGTGTACAAAAAAGAGCCAATGACACTTCCGAGCTAGAGCAAAAGAACGGTTGGTGAAAATGTTCTACTTTCGTTTGTAAACATGTATGTGTCTGATGGGAGAATCGGTTTTATAACTCCACAAACAATATGTTTACAAAATAACCGAAATACGTGTGAAGATTAAACATATTTATATGGCACTGCATTCCCCGATTTCTCAAATAAGCCCTCATAATTGTGATATTAGATAAAATAACGAGTCATACTCACGTTTTACGATGATATCCGTTCTTTTGCTCTAGCTCGGAAGTGTCATTGGCTTTTTTTATACACAGCTCCTTAAAGAGCTGGAGCCACTGTTTCGCAACCGTGATTATACACCCAAAACAAAATAACAAAAAACCCCGTACAGAATGACAATTTCCGATGTGTTATGGACCAACTGTATACATGTCAGCATCCGTCGTATTTTACAGATCGCAAGAGTTTGCTTGGACTTTGAAGGAAAGTTTTCATTAATATTAAGTCGTCAACTTTAGGATAAACATATTTGTACATACCTTACTCGAGACACGAAAAAACAACAACAAGCAGGGCAAATCAAAGAAAGCATATGCTTAACTAATATCTCTAATCAATTTTTGTTTACTTCCGTTTCCGATAATGACGTCAAGTATTATGCGCGAGTGCAATTCCCGCCAGTTTTCAATAAAATAAATAGTTAAGTATATTGGCGTTATTTGGCTCTTAAGTAATAGTAAGATGACATGAAACAACATTTTAATAATAAAGAAATGGCTGAGTAAGCGTAGCAAAGGGAGAGATTTGGCTTTGGAAATGATCGTTCCAGTATTTTTCGAGGCTTTCGATTTCAGTAACGGAAATTGTGTTTTCGAAAGACAGTTCATGGTTCATTGATCAGAAAAGATTGTGTTACCATTAATACAATGGCAAGAAAACTTAGAATGTCGACGGTAATCCCTTTTTATCTAATACTTGCATGTAAATACGTCTAAATGTAGGGTGGTGACAGCGCTTTGTCTAGTATAGTGTGCTTACAATTTCATTAGAATTATATCGATTGATTGCTTGTTGTTTAAAACATTCTATACATAATACAGTAGATTAAACATTTCCGTGGAAACTCGGCCTGTGTACTGTGCTATAACCTAGGATGGCCGAAGAAAGCCCTAGGGCTCATTTCCAACGGTATTCTTACAATAGATAAAAAGAAAATAATAGATAAAAGAAAACAACAACCACAATAATAAATAAGTCCATTAGCAATCTGCATTAAACCATTCATTAAAAATTAAAATGCTTCCTAGACTGTTCTAGTTGGAACGAGTTAAACATTCCAAAATGTAGTTATAGAATTATGTTTGTTATGATCGGACACAAACATCTCTGACAATCAATTTGGTCCAAATACAAAACCATTATAATAAACGTATTTCGGTATTACATTGTTGATAAGACAAAATTTGCCATTGAAACAAATGTCAAAAGTTATATCAAACCTTGATATATTTCGCTGTCCTGTCGATGATACCAATTTAGTGAGAAAACCAATGAATTGTTTAAAGATTACTTCGTTATGGCAGATTGTGTGTAGTCATATTACAAATAATACATTTAAGTTGATAAGTTCATTCAAATAACGGAAGTCCTTGGTTTGTTTAAGCAAACAAGCAAACTCAGAAATCAATATTTTCTAGGTATGGTCTGTTTTCATACCTGGATAAACTAGAAATCGATCAGCCATGGCCATCTAAACGTGCTGCAAATAAATTAAACGAACGTTCCATTGAAGACACCTGTATTGGTGATCAGTATCGATAGTTCATATCAAGTTCTGCCTCGCGGCTGCATGTATTGATACGACTAAATCCGAGCATAATTCATTTCGTCAAGTATTCACAAATTCAATTTATTCTTGATGGCTTATGCCATTTTGCGGGTTCACCTTTTCCGGGCCCATATGTAGGTATGCCGGTGAGCATGTGCTAAATGATGTCAACTTATCAGAAGGCGATAATGGGTATTTGCACTGAGTTTCCTAGCCATGTTACGGAATGTATTGAGGGCCATCGACTGTACATGTGTTGATCTGAAACGCGATACTCGATAGTATAGTACGATGATGAAAACGCGAAATCACGAAACTTCGATAACGAAAATGCGACAGTGCGATGATGAAACCGCGACAGTCAGAAAACGAAAACGCGCCAATACGACAGAACGATGATGATAATGCGATATACTATCGTGTTTTCACCATCGTAATGTCGCGTTTTCCGACCATCATTATATCGTAATGTCGCGTTTTCACCATTTTCACTATCGTAATAGCGCGTTACCACCATCGTAATGTCGTGTTTTCACCATTGTAATGTCGCGTTTTCACCATCGTATTGTCGTGTTTTCACCATCGTAATGTCGTGTTTTCACCATTGTAATGTCGCGTTTTCACCATCGTAATGTCGTGTTTTCACCATCGTAATGTCGCGTTTTCACCATCGTAATGTCGTGTTTTCACCATCGTAATGTCGCGTTTTCACCATCGTAATGTCGTGTTTTCACCATTGTAATGTCGTGTTTTCACCATCGTAATGTCGTGTTTTCACCATCGTAATGTCGCGTTTTCACCATCGTAATGTCGTGTTTTCACCATTGTAATGTCGCGTTTTCACCATCGTTAAAGCGTAATGTCGCGTTTTCACCATCGTAATGTCGCGTTTTCACCATCGTAATGTCGCTTTTTTCACCATCGATATATCGTGTAATCGCGTTTTCGTTATCGTAGTATTTTAGTATCACACTGTCGCGTTTTCACCATCGTACTTTCGTGTTTTCATCATTGTACTATCGTCTTATTGTCATCGTAGTGCCGTGTTATAACCATAGTTATGCGCATAGAAGAATATCCCCTCCATGTGACAAAATGTCGGTTTCAGGGGTGTTTGTCTTTTAATCATGATTTCAATTGAAGATTATATCATGTTTTTTAATGGATCTGAACTACTGTGTGTGTTTTTTTAAAGTTTTAACAACGATTGACAAAATAAAGATTGAATTATGAATTGTCTTCCTACAAGTAAACCAACCAGTTAAAACAGTCCGAACTGTTTCCCAAATGCGATACCTCCCATTTCACTCATCATCATCCACAACAAAAACTACGCATCATGATCTCGTTATCATTATTGACGTCATTGTCGCATCATGATTAGACAAAGTGTCATTGTTGTTGTGCACGTTTGCACTTACTTTACAGAACATTCATGAAAACAGTACTTTAATAGTTCAGCTATGAAAGACGATTAAAATATATTATAACTTAATAAATTATTATCCTGAAAAAAATCCGATTTTGTTGTTGTCCAATTATCATCATAAATTCACCAAAATCTAATTTATCATTGTGTAAAAGTAGTCTCTAGCAAGCACTCATTATTGTGTCGTGTTCTTAGAACAAAAGCGTCTATAATGATCCACAAGTGGTTGTGGATCATAGACGATTTTGTTCTCCGAATACAACGTTCCGGACTGATATTTTTTCTTAATTGCGAGGCGGGGTCCGATGGTTGCTCTATCCCTCCAACATGTTAAATCGCGGATGTAGTTGTACTAAAGATCCAATAGCAACATAAGCTTTGAAGTTTTTTTTTAACTTTTATTAAAATACTCATGGCCTATTACAGGCAAACAGAGTTAACAAACAAAATACAATAATAAAATGGAATGGCCAGCAATGGATACACATAACATACAAAGAATGACATGGAAATTAGCTCTACAACACTACAATAAGATAATGAAGAATGACAAAATAGTTTGCACGAGAAGAAAAAAGAAAAGAAATAAGGAAGGTGGAGTTGGAACTAAATAAAATTTATCTTTTGAATTTGAACAAAATAATTTTTATGAATTTAGCTAATCTAATTATAGTAGAGGTGTCAGTGCTACACATTATTTTTTGGAACTTATGTGTATTTGGATACTGATAATAATATTTATCAATAAACTTTTTCCTATCAGCATCAAAAAAAGAACATCTCAAAAGATAATGAAACTCATTACCAAGGTCATTTATATCACATAATGTACACTTTCGTAAAGCCCTATCAACATTCATATAACGACCACTCGCAACAGGAATACAATTGTTCAAACATCTAAATTTACATATCGTATAAGCAAGATTCCATAAAACATTTGTAAGATAGTTTTCCAACTTAAATTCTGTTTTGAATAATCTGTAGCTCATACATTTAGAAAAAGTGTTAATGTCACTTGACCAAGTTTGCTTATACTGATCATGCAAAGTCAATTTCACTTAACTTTTAAACATATTTACATTTATAACCGATTGAGAGAGCCAATACTCTGACAAACCTAGATTATTTAATACACTTTTCACTTTAACAATTCATGGGCAACTGTAAACATTATTGATATGCAAATAAAACATAAGTTTATATAGGACAGCACAATATTTATCTGCATTTCCGGAGACTAACGAACTCCAAAAGTTGAGCATTCTTCCCTCAATCTTAATAGGGTAAACACCAAGTTCACCAAGAAACATAACAGTTGGAGTTGATTTATTTAATTTAAGTATCATTTTATAGAATTTGAGTTGAAATTGAGTAATAATATAATTATTTTCAAAGCCCCATACCTCACTACCATATAACAAAATAGAAGTTACCAATGTATCAAATAGCTGTATTTGAATATCTATAGGAAGCAAAAGTTTTCTAATTTTAATCATTACTGAAAACATTGCTTTTCTTGCTTGATTACAAAGATGTTTTTTGGTTACATTGAACTTACTATTACAATTAAACTTCACACCAAGATAACTAAAATCATCAACAACATCAAGTTTAGCAATATCATAATAAACAGTAGGTTTAATTCTTATGTTACCTCTTGAAAACACTCTACTTTCGTTTTAGCAGAGTTTACAGTAAGGTGCCATTTCTGACAATACTCAAACATTGTATTAAGAGCTATTTGCAATTCATTTTCATTTTCAGGAAAACTACTGTATCGTCCGCATAAAGCAAAAGATATAACCTCAGATAAACATCCAACTCACTTGTATCAAAGTATATGTGTGAGTTTCAGATGTCAAAAGAGAAAGACATTCACAATTTACAGAAATAAATTGAACTAGATCATTAAGAAATAGTGAAGTATTGGCGAAAGATTTTCACTTGGCGCACCCCTAGAGAATTACTGAACGTATTGGACAGCTCCCCATTAACCTTTTACAAAAGATTTGGCCTTCTGATAAATATTGCTTATTAGTTTCAAAATTTTCCCGTCAATATTGTTCAGTAACTTCACCCATAAAGCAGTTCTATCAACACAGTCGAACGCCTTACGGTAGTCAATAAATGAACAGTATTTTTTTTTTATATAAGTAAAAGTCTACCAACATCTTGAGAGTGTAAATATGATCAACAGTACCATACTTTGCACGAAAACCCGCTATTTCCTCAATTAGCAAATTTGAATCTTCTAAAAAGCCATTGATTCTATCATTTATGAATGAAGTGAACAGTTTCCCCAAAAAACTTAATATTGTTATCCCTCTATAATTGTCTGTATCATCAGAATTACCCTTATTTTTATAGATTGGAAGGATAATTCAAACACACCAAGAATCTGGAACTTGACCAGAATCTAATAATATATAAAATAATTTACAATATATAGGAAGCATTTACTGTTTTGAGTACTTTGTATATCCATTTAATATATTGTCCAAAGGTGAACATGCTTTGTTATTCTTAAGTTTACTAATAGCTTTTTCAATTTCCTTGACCGTAAAATGCTCATTTAACCAATTATTATATTCACTAACATCATTAATAATGAAGTCACCAATATCACCAGCAGTTTCATCACTATTGAGATTTTTAAATTGTTCATAAAATGTTTGCAATAAAATCTTATTAAGTATTTCTTTTTTCCACCTGCATATTTGTTTAATAAGGTCCAATAGTCCTTGGGACATGTTTATCAAATTCCTCATTTTTTTCTCAACGCCTTAATGATAATCCTTAAACTTTTTATTTAGGGATTTTTTATATTCTTTGCTTGCAGCCTTTAACTCATCGAAATTATGAATCGAATTAACCATTTTATATTCACTTTTACTTTCATGATATTTTTTTGTTTAGCCTTACAATAATTATCAAACCATGATTTTGATTCATGCTTCTTTTTATTACCAGACCGAACCTTGGTTCGTATAAGATTGCAATTACATGCAGCGTCTGTTAAAATGACTCCAATTCTTTTAGTAATAACATTGACAAATTTGTTTGTACACGTATTAATGTCATCACAAGCATTATCACTCTCAGTACATATTCGACTTAATTCGTCACGATCAATACTTGCCAAATAATCTGGCAATTTATCATTTTACCACATATAAATAGGAGCCCTATTATTTTCAGTCTTAACATTACTGCAACTATGTCCTATATGTACTTGACTATTACATATAAAATCAAAACTAATAGGATCATGAACATCTGACAATAAAGGATCAAATGGAAGGATGTCAAACTTATCAATTTTTGGAAACAAGCAAGGTGAAAAAACAAGATAGTCAATAACACTAACATTCTTACATGTGGTTTTGCCAATGAATACATCACTGCCTAATCTACCATTTACAATGTAAACATCAAGAGATTTAAAATGTGAACATCAAGGGGTTTACAACGTTTACTGAAACGATACCCGTACTTATTGCAAACACTGTCTTCTGAGTGACGATCTGTCACAAAGCCTAATACTTCAAGATTATTCCTAAATTCACATTGTGTTTGATAGTCAAACTAATTATCAGTTAAAACATCATCAACTGAGACAAAGTCAGATAAGTGTACTGTACGAGCATTGAAATCACCAAGAAGACATATGCTGTAACCCTCAGCTTTAAAATCAATAATATCACTCTCTAACTTATCAAATATATCAACAAAGGAATATACAAAACTTTCAGGTGGTATATAAATTACACCAAACATACATTTTTCATTTGAAAGCTTACTATCAATTTCAAACCACAAACAATTTTCATTGTTACAATTAACAAATTTAACATATTTCCATAAGTAATCTTTGACAAAAAACCCTATTCCACCAAACTTCTTTAAGCCTCCAATTCTGTGAACACCTTGGAATTTAAAAACACTAACATCCACGTTATCGAAATCATCTAACTTTGTCTCAGTTAAACAAAAAATATCACATTTTAACATAAACTTATCAAAATCAGGGAAACATAATTTCGAGATAATACCACAAACATTCAAAAGAACAAATTTCAGAGTTTTACAATCAAAACTTTTTACAAAATGCATAATCATTTAAATTATGACTAGATTTTATATCAATCTGAGTTTAAATAACATGACTATCGTCTTTAGGTTCATTATTGACATCACCAAATAAGTTCTGTACAATGACACACAGGACAGAGTTTATACCGCTCACAACATCATCGTTCCCAACATCATCCTCCTCTTCCTAGCCTAGATCTTCCAAGCCAAGTGCTTTCAGATCAACGTCAATGCCGGTCTTGTGTAGGTCATCAGGAGAAGAAACTGTGTTTACTCGTCCATCTTTGGTGAACACAATATTGCCGTCACGGGTATGAACCTTGGTAACACCAGGAGTGTCTTTAATGATTGCCTTCAGTCGCAAACGTAGTACAGTGACATCATCTGTAATTATAATGTTTTTGAACTGCATGATGTTTTTTTTAGATTTTTCTTACATCTGAAGATTGACTGGATACTTTGCCGACTAATGAAACGCACAAGAATCTGTCTTGGCTTCATAGAATGATTTCGTCCATGAGCTTTACTGCCTACACGATGACAAACACTTATGTCTTTCTTAGTAAAAAGATCATCAGGACTGACATCTGGGGTATCTTCGTTGCCCTTGAATGACTTGGCCGCATTAACGATACTCAATACAACCTCAAGTAAATGTTCTCTCTCATTTTCATTGACATTATGCAACCTGATGTTTTCCCTCCGAGAGTATTGCTCAAGAGCATCATCACGGAACCTAGCAACACGAATTTTTCAAAAAGGTCTAATTTAGCGTCCATTTTTTGGCCACACACTTGGCGATCGCCTCGATCTCCTCTACTGAAAGTTCATTTTGCTTTCTACGTGGGCCCATTTTCCCAATATTGCACAGTTGGAACGACTCAAATGCAACTATAATATAATTTGTTGTTTGTAGATCCGGAAAAACTGTCTGTTCAGGCTTAACTGCCGTTCATATGTTATAACTAGCCGAAATTAATCGAAAGAAAATTAATTTTTGTCCGCCATTACGGAGCACTCAACAAACAGCAATCAGTCAATCAGAATAGCATGGTGGCATATGACTGCCGTACGATGGCCTGTTAACGTTCGCCAATTGTTTTGTGTTAACCACTTAATTTTCGCGATGATTATCTAGCTATCTAGTTAATATTCGCGTTATCTTTTGGTAAGATATATATCATAAGACTAAAAACAGGCTTGAAAGAGCCCAGAACTTCAACCTAATATTACCCTTTTTAGCTGTACAACACTAGCAGGTTAACTTGTTACGGTTTGCGAATTCCACTTCGTCGGTAACATACTAACTGGTTAACGTAATACGATTCGTGTAACCACTTACTAAGTGAAATACGGAAATCATAAGTAAATAACCAGTTGTATAAATATATTTATAGATAAGTGGTGAAACACGAATCTTATTACGTTACCGCTATAATGTTCTTGATTGCGCGATGAACACGTGTATAAAGCAGCACTTACACTGTACTTCGTAGAGACACCTAACTTGGTTTACCTAGTTGATCCAAGTGAGTGCGCAGCATAATGATACCACACACACAGTATTCACAGGCATTTTTGGACCATGCAAGTAATCTTATACATGTATACGAATGCAACATCTCGCAGAAAAATCCATTTTAATCGGTACACCGATATTTCGGGTCATAATCCAAGGATAATTCAAATCTACATTGATGATCAGAAAGTTATAAAAACGCTGGTGATGATTATTTGGGTACTGATTTAGATGATAACTCCACTCCTCACCATCCTTGAGTCTCATGGTGACGGTTATCACGACAACAACTGTTACGAAATTGATTTGTGACAGATATAATGATGATCACCAGTATTGATAACAATTGTGATTTGCTATCCTTGATGATGTTGTTTGATGAATACTTTTAAACTCTGTCAGGTAAATCCATCATATCCCAGGAAATGCCTTGTCCCTCTAAAGGCCTGTCGCTTGCCACAGCATATGCCCTGTAACTTTAATGGCTGGTTGCCCCCAGCATATGCCCTGTTACTTTAATGGCCGGTTGCCCAAGCATATGCCCTGTTACTTTAATGGCCGGTTGCCCCAGCATATGCCCTGTAACTTTAATGACCTGATACCCAAGCATATACCCTGTTACTATAATGGCCGGTTGCCCTAGCTTAGCCCTGTTACTTTAATGGCCGGTTGCCCCAGCATAGCCCTGTTACTTTAATGGCCGATTGCCCCAGCATAGCCCTGTTACTTTAATGGCCGGTTGCCCCAGCATATGCCCTGTTACTTTAATGGCCGGTTACCCCAGCATATGCCCTGTTACATTAATGGCCGGTTACCCCAGCATATGCCATGTTACTTTAATGGCCGGTTGCCCTAGCATATGCCATGTTACTTTAATGGCCGGTTGCCCTAGCATATGCCTTGTTACATTAATGGCCGGTTGCCCTAGCATATGCCATGTTACTTTAATGGCCGGTTGACCCAGCATATGCCCTGTTACATTAATGGCCGGTTACCCCAGCATATGCCATGTTTCTTTAATGGCTGGTTGCCCCAGCATTTGCTCTGTTACATGAATGGCCGGTTACCCTAGCATATGCCATGATACTTTAATGGCCAGTTGTCCCAGCATATGCCCTGTTACTTTAATGGCCGGGTTACTTTGATGGCCGGTTACCCCAGCATATGCCCTATTACTTTAATGGCCGGTTGCACCAGCATATGCCCAGTTACTTTAATGGTCGTTTTACTTTAATGGCCGGTTGCCTCAGCATATGCCCTGTTACCTTAATGGCCGTGTTACTTTGATGGCCGGTAACCCCAGCATATGCCCTGTTACTTTAATGGTCGGTTGCTCTAGCTTATGCCCTGTTACTTTAATGGCCGTGTTACTTTGATGGCCGGTTACCCCAGCATATGCCCTGTTACTTTAATGGCCGGTTGCCTCAGCATATGCCCTGTTACCTTAATGGCCGTGTTACTTTGATGGCCGGTTACCCCAGCATATGCCCTGTTACTTTAATGGTCGGTTGCTCTAGCTTATGCCCTGTTACTTTAATGGCCGTGTTACTTTGATGGCCGGTTACCCCAGCATATGCCTTTTTACTTTAATGGCCGGTTGCGGCAGCATATGCCCTGTTACTTTGATGGCCGGTTGCTCTAGCTTATGCCCTGTTACTTTAATGACCGTTTTACTTTGATGGCCGGTTGCCCCAGCATTTACCCTGTAACCTTAATGGCCGTGCTACTTTGATGGCCGGGACCCCAGCACATGCCCTGTTACTTTAATGGCAGGTTGCTCTAGCTTATGCCCTGTTACTTTAATGGCCATGTTACTTCGATGGCCGGTTACCCCAGGATATGCCGTTTTACTTTAATGGCCGGTTGTCCCAGCATATGCCCTGTTACTTTAATGGCCGGTTGTTCTAGCTTATGCCCTGTTACTTTAATGGCCGTGTTACTTTAATGGCAGGTTGCTCTAGCTTATGCCCTGTTACTTTAATGGCCGTGTTACTTTGATGGCCGGTTACCCAAGCACATGCCCTTTTATTTTAATGGCCGGTTGTCCCAGCATATACCCTGTTACTTTAATGGCCGGTTGTTCTAGCTTATGCCCTGTTACTTTAATGGCCGTGTTACTTTAATGGCAGGTTGCTCTAGCTTATGCCCTGTTACTTTAATGGCCGTGTTACTTTGATGGCCGGTTACCCAAGCACATGCCCTTTTACTTTAATGGCCGGTTGTCCCAGCATATGCCCTGTTACTTTAATGGCCGGTTGTTCTAGCTTATGCCCTGTTACTTTAATGGCCGTGTTACTTTAATGACCGGTTGCCCCAGCATATGCCCAATTACTTTAATGGCCGGTTGCCCCAGCATATGCCCTGTTACTTTAATGGCCGGTTGCTCTAGCTTATGCCCTGTTACTTTAATGGCCGGGTTACTTTGATGGCTGGTTGTCCCAGCATATTCCCTGTTACTTAAATGGCCGGTTAACTCAGTGCAGCCCTGTTACTTTAATGGCCGGTTAACCAAGCATATGTCATGTTACTTAAATGGCCGGTTGCCCCAGCATATGCCCTGTCACTTTAATGGTCCCAACGTATGTGGTGTTACATTAATTGCCGGTTACCCCAGCATATGACATGTTACTTTAATGGCCGGTTGCCCTAGCATATGCCCTGTCACTAAAATGGCCGGTTGCCCCAGCAAAGCCCTGTTACTTTAATGGTCGGTTGCCCCAGCATATTCCCTGTCACTCTAATGGCCGCTTGCCCCAGCAAAGCCCTGTTACTTTAATAGCCGGTTGCCCCAGCATATGCCCTGTCACTTTAATGGCCAGGTGCCCCAGCATATACCCTGTCACTCTAATGGCCGGGTGCCCCAGCATATACTCTGTCACTCTAATGGCCGGATGCCCCAGCATATACCCTCTCATTTTAAGGCCGGTTGCCCCATCATATTCCCTGTCACTCTAATTGCCGGTTGCCCCAGCATAATACACCCTGCCACTCTAATGTCGGGTTGCCCCAGCATATACCCTGTCACTTTAATGGCCGGTTGCCCCAGCATATACCCAGTCACTGTAATGGCGGCTGCCCCAGCATATACTCTGTCACTCTAATGGCCGGTTGCCCCAGCATATACCATGTCACTCTAATGGCCGGTTGCCCCAGCATATTCCCTGTCACTCTAATGGCCGGTTGCCCCAGCATATTCCCTGTCACTCTAATGGCCGATTGCCCCAGCATATTCCCTGTCACTCTAATGGCCGGCTGCCCCAGCATATTCCCTGTCACTCTAATGGCCGGCTGCCCCAGCATATTCCCTGTCACTCTAATGGCCGGTTGCCCCAGCATAATATACCCTGTCACTCTAATGGCCGGTTCCCCAGCATAAACCCAGTCACTCTAATGGCCGGATGCTCCAGCATATACCCTGTCACTCTAATGGCCGGTTGTCCCAGCATATACCCAGTCACTATAATGGCCGGTTGCCCCAGCATATACCATGTCACTCTAATGGCCGGTTGCCCCAGCATATTCCCTGTCACTCTAATGGCCGATTGCCCCAGCATATTCCATGTCACTCTAATGGCCGGCTGCCCCAGCATATTCCCTGTCACCCTAATGGCCGACTGCCCCAGCATATTCCCTGCCAATCTATTGGCCGGCTGCCCCAGCATATTCCCTGTCACTCTAATGGCCGGCTGCCCCAGCATATTCCCTGTCACTCTAATGGCCGGTTGCCCCAGCATATTCCCTGTGACTCTAATAACGGTTTTCGCTAAATGTCATAAACACCGATCAATGCCGCGCTGGACTTCGTCACCGGGTCATATTTATAGGTAACAGTTATTACATGTTTAAGTAACAGTAAAGATGAAGAATGTGTGTGTTTTAGAATCATTTATTTTATTTAAAAAAGAAATGAGCAAAATAGTTTGGTTTATGGAGAAATCAGTGTAAACCCATTGCAACTAGATATCGATTCACAAATGATCAGTTATTGGTCAACTCTTATAGTAGCCACTAAACGTCCAGTGTTCATGCATTATGTGATGCTCGGTATATGTTTTTGTATGGTAGTATAAGTGGAAGCAATAACCTCAATTGAATAAAAAAACATTATCAGTTCTATTCTTGACAAATGTTGTATGACTCATATTTGGCTTAAAAAGTCAGAGGTTGTCCGATTTATTTATGGATGAGTAGTTTTTCTATTTTTGATACATCGAGAAAATGTTTTAGCTGTATATGTTTTAAAGAACGCTTTGAATTTGTATTCTGTTTAGATAAAACTCCTCCTAAAAGGAAAATTCAGAATTGTACATATTCGACTACCAATTAATGTCGGAGCCTGTTAAATAAAGAGCTTAATAAAATAAAATATATTTTTTTGGAAAAAGCTGAATTGGTGATAAATCCCACTAAATCTGAATGTAGCTATTTGCTGAATATAGAAAAAGAATTTTATCGGTCTCCAAATGTATTAAAATTCAACGAAATACTGAACACGACAGATTAATCCTGATTATAACAATATCAAATTATAAACTTATGTTACTCATTTATTTCCGAAGTACCAGTATACAAATGTATGTTGTTGATCAATTTAGTTTAAATATGTAGTTTCAGTTTTAATTTCGGTTTGGCAATATCAGCAAAAGCATGCTTTTGGCCAAAATGCGTCAAAAATTTCTAAAAGTACACTTAGGCTAGATGTTCGATTAAAATATGAGCATGAAATGAACAAAAAAAAAAACTCAATTTTTTTTTTTTATGCTTCGGTCACAAATCACCTGGCCGCCGGCGGATGCGTCCGATCTCAAGGCATCGGACGGACTGAACACGTCGGAGCCGGTCGCCATCCGATGACAGGCACTGAAGCTTGGACAAAAGTGCGCCGGCCGGGCATCTGCCGATGATCGGCCGGCAATCGGACAGTTTGGGAAAACTTTTGGGTGGAGCATCGGGTTATTTATCGGATTGCGGCTGGCCGATCATCGGCCGGGTATCGTCCGAGCGCCGCAAGGATGCCGGAAAATTTAAATGAATCGTACGATTTCCGGACGGGAATATGGTGGGCCTCGGCCGGGCGTCGGCCGCGCTTCGCACTCCGCGAGGTGACTGTTGCGCGCCGACTGGAAGATGGTATGTAAATGATATATAAATCCCACAGTCATCCATTCGCAGACAGGACTTTACCAGTGATCGATACATGTACCCGCACCAGAGGATAGCGAGGCTGAGGGAGTGGCTAGCAAAAGCGGTATATTCAACGATTCTTAGATGCCACAGACCCTTGTAATTGGTACAATCGGTTTCCAAGAGCCGGTTCTGCCTCATGAAGACCTAAACATGCCCTACTTCTTCGTGGTTGACAATGCTTTCCCTCTGCTCACATACATGATGAAGTCCTTCGCCAAACGGTACCTCGCAGTGGACGAACGCATTCATAATAACAGGACACCAAGAGCACGCAGGGTCATCGAAAATGCCGTTGTCATACACGCAATGAGGTTTCGATGCCTGCTTACTACATTGCGTTGTTCTGGAATCTGCCATCTGGATCACAAAGGGCTGCCTTGTTCTCCACAACCTAATGAGGATGAGGTATCTAGACCTTCAAAACGTTGATGCTGGCCAGGAGAACGATGACCATCAACTGATTCCGGGGGCATGGACGAATCATGCCGTCATGAAAGAGGTGGAGGAAGAAGGCTGAGGACCGAGAGCAACAGCAGCGGCAAAGGAGCAGCGGGCGTATCTCAAACACTACTTTACGAGTGATACAGGAAGTGTGCCATGGCAGATGGCCGTGCCATCGACATGTAGACTTCGATACCTGTGTCTTAGTTATGGACCCATGTATATAGAATACATTTTAGAATATATTTTAAGATAAAATCTAAAAGAGATTAACTGTTAATTTTGTTTGAATCCCTGTGAATTTAGTATATGAAAGCGACACTTCAAAAAAGAAATAATGAAACGGAAATTAAGTATCACATTACATATTTCAAATCATTTTTATTTTAATAACTTTTCTTTATTTTCCACGTTATTTATAACTTCTTTAATTTTTTGTTTTTAAGGTTTGAAAGAAAAAAAGAGAATACATTTCCTACGTTATTCATTAACAGCAAAGAAAATAATGATAATGTAAAGCAAAGTAACATGAAAAAATACAGTAGCAACATGATGCAAAGTACCAAGTATCCAAAGTTGAGATATACCCTACAATTCAAAAGTCTGATACGAAAATACATCCGCTTTATGCTGCTCGGGCGAAGCTGCTTGGTCTGATTCCCTGTGGACAGGCTGATCTGTTATGGCTTCCGTCAGTGTTGGTCACCTCTATTTGCCGCTGTGTCTGGTTAACTGCGATGTCACCAACGTTGTAGGAGCCGCTGAAGTGACTGGGGCAGACTACACTCCTAGTGGAAACATCACTGGATACTGCTGCTCCTGTGTGGCATCTGAGGCAGAAGCTTTGGTTGGAAGGGCATCTGAGGCTGAAGGAGTGGTGGGAAGGGCATCTGAGGCTGAAGCAGTGGTAACGAGGGTATCTGAGGCTGAAGCAGTGGTTAGAAGGGCATCTGAGACTGAAACAGTGGTGGAAAGGGCATCTGAGGCTGAAGCAGTGGTGGAAAGGGCATCTGAGACTGAAGCAGTGGTGGAAAGGGCATCTGAGGCTGAAGCAGTGGTTAGAAGGGCATCTTAGGCTGAAGCAGTGGTGGGAAGGGTATCTGAGGCTGAAGCAGTGGTGGGAAGGGCATCTGAGGCTGAAGCAGTGGTGGGAAGGGCATCTGAGGCTGAAGCAGTGGTGGAAAGGGCATCTGAGGCTGAAGCAGTGGTGGCAAAGGCATCTGAGGCTGAAGCAGTGGTGGGAAAGGCATCTGAGGCTGAAGCAGTGGTTGGAAGGGCATCTTAGGCTGAAGCAGTGGTGGGAAGGGCATCTGAGGCTGAAGCAGTGGTGGGAAACGCATCTGAGGCTGAAGCAGTGGTGGGAAGGGCATCTGAGGCTAAAGCAGTGGTGGGAAGGGCATCAGTAGCGATTGCTGTTGCAGAATTGGTTGCTGTGGCTATGGCCTCTGATGGGGAGTCAGGTACCTCATGGCAACATAAAAGGTTTCCTTCTGGTATTGACGCCAGTGTTTCTCTGGTATTTCGCGCTGCAAGCTGCCAAGCCAGTTGGGCCAAAGCGTCGCACTTACAAGTAGTACTTCCACTTGTTAAAATTCAACACGACGGGTAAACACCATGCAACAAATAAGTTATTTAGCACTGACATTGTGTTTGGTTGGATGGATTTACGTTTTAACAGTTTTTCAGTCATATAACGGCGGTCAGTTAACCTACTGTTCTGCAATCCTGGACATGTTCTGCCGAACTGAGCGATTAACCAGTACGAAATGAACATACTCCCACATGCTACTGACAATTTCACTACCTGGAACAACGGTAGGGAGCGAATGGTGTAGAAATAATTTCATGGCCACTCCTGTGGAAGTTATGTGACCGGGCCGAGGTTCGAACTCACGACCTTAGGATTGGAAGGCAGAATTCAGGAATTAAACAATTAACTCTGCGGTGCTTGCCCGATTCTCATGTAAATCCATCCTGCTCTCAGCAAGGAACTGACTAAGAACTCCACTGATGTCTTTCTTTTCCTCTTTCCTTTTGGACTTCTTCAGTGGAGGCTCGGATACCGGGGGGGGGGGGGGGGGGGGGAGACAGCAATGCAGCTGGCGGGGGCTGCACTAGAGCTACGCTCTGAGGACACTGACGCTGTGTCTGCGTCATCGCGGTCGTCGTCAGGTACAGTCACCTATAGGCATAGGCAAGGGCAGACTTATAAAGACTTCACTATAATGCTTACTTGCAAAAGTTCATAGCTGAAGATATTCATAAAAACACGTACATACGGAGTGTAAACAACAGATCCGAGGAATAAGAGAGGATGAAGTGCGAAACAAGTGGACAAGAGGTTAGCCTCATTTTTCTAGTGCAAAAAAGTTAGGGTCGGTCTGTGTTACTTATTTTGCTACAAATTTTATTAAGACATGTCATGCACATGTAGTTTTCATGTTAAATGTATGTTTATAAGTATGCAACCCTCTACTGTTAGCTTTATCAGTTGATTGTCATGCATGCATTTGTTTCAGTAGTTTAGGGTTCGGGCTGCATGAAAACTGAGCATCATCAGTGTACCCGGCCCGGTGTGTGTGTGTGTGCGCGCGTGCGCGTGCGTGTGTGCGTGTGTGCCTGTGTGCGTGCGTGTGCGTGTGTGCGTGTGCGTGTGTGTGTGTGTGTGTGTGTGTGTGTGTGGTGTGCGTGCGTGCGCGTGAGTGTGTGGTGTATGTGTGTGTGGTGTGTGTGTGCGTGTGTGCGTGCGTGCGAGCGCGTGTGGGTGTGTGCATGTGTGTGTGTGTGTGTGTGTGTGGCGTATGTGTGTGTGACGTGTGTGTGTGTGTGTGCGGGGGGGGCGTGTGTGTGTGTGCGTGCGTGCGTGCGCGTGTGTGCGTGTGTGTAAAGCATAAGTATAAATTCGTTAATAAAGAAAAGCAGATAAACCAAGCTAAAGTTTGTACAGTCTTCTGATCTTCACAGGATATAAAGTGTTTTAAATGCTGAAATGACATGATACAAAATGTTAATATTAACACTACACAGTCATCTAAAGGAAAATGCCTACCAGTTGCTAGTCTTAAAATGTTCCCTATACGGAAAACGCCAACAAGTCGTAAAGTCTTACAGTGACCATTACAGGGCCACCCTCAACAGTTGTAAGTCTTAAAATGTTCCCTACATGGAAACGCCAACAAGTCGAAAATCTTACAGTGGCTACTGCAGGGGCACCCTCACCAGTTGTAAGTCGGACAAGGTTCCCTACATGGAAACGCCAACAAGTCGTTAGTCTTACAGTGGCCATTACAGGGCCACCATCACCAATTGTAAGTCTTAAAATGTTCCCTATATGGAAACCCCAACAAGTCGTTAGTCTTACAGTGGCCATAACAGGGGCACCCTCACCAATTGTAAGTCTTAAAATGTTCCCTACATGGAAACGCCAACAAGTCGTAAGTCTTACAGTGGCCACTGCAGTGACACGCCTAGGAATCGTAGGTCGTACATTGACAACTGCAGTGAGACTCCTAGGAATCGTGAGTCATACATTGATGACTGCAGTGACACTCTTAGGAATCGTAGGTCGTACATTGACTACTGCAGTGACACTCCTAGGAACTGAGGTCGTACATTGACTACTGCAGTGACACTCCTAGGAATCGTAGGTCGTACATTGACTACTGCAGTGACACTCCTAGGAATCGTGGGTCGTACAGTGACAAATGCAGGGACACGCCTGGGAATCGTGAGTCGTACAGTGACTACTGCAGTGACACGTCTGTATATCGTTAGTCGTACAGTGACTACTGCAGTGACACGCCTGGGTATCGTGAGTCGTACAGTGACTACTGCAGTGACACGTCTGGATATCGTTAGTCGTACAGTGGCTACTGCAGTGACACGCCTGGGAATCGTGAGTCGTACAGTGACTACTGCAGTGACACGCCTGGGAATCGTGAGTCGTACATTGACAACTGCAGTCACACGCCTGGGATTTGTGAGTCGTACATTGACAACTGCAGTGACACGCCTGTGATTTGTGAGTCGTACATTGACAACTGCAGTGACACGCCTGGGATTTGGGAATCGTACATTGACAACTGCAGTGGCACGCCTGGGATTTGTTAGTCGTACATTGACTACTGCAGTGACACGCCTAGGAATCGTAGGTCGTACATTGACAACTGCAGTGACACGCGTGGGATTTGTGAGTCGTACATTGACAACTGCAGTGACACGCCTGGGATTTGTGAGTCGTACATTGACTACTGCAGTGACACGCCTAGGAATCGTTAGTCGTACATTCACAAATGCAGTGACACGCCTAAGAATTGTTAGTCGTACATTGACAACTGCAGTGACACGCCCAAGAATCGTGAGTGGTACATTGACAACTGCAGTGACACGCCCAAGAATCGTGAGTCGTACATTGACAACTGCAGTGACACGCCTAGGAATCGTTAATCGTTCATTGACAACTGCAGTGACACGCTTAGGAATCGTGTGTCGTACATTGACAACTGCAGTGACACGCATAGGAATCGTAGGCCCTACTGTGACAACTGCAGTGACACGCATAGGAATCGTAGGCCCTACTGTGACAACTGCAGTGACACGCATAGGAATCGTAGGCCCTACTGTGACAACTGCAGTGACACGCATAGGAATCGTAGGCCCTACTGTGACAACTGCAGTGACACGCATAGGAATCGTAGGCCCTACTGTGACAACTGCAGTGACACGCATAGGGGTCGTAGGTCCTACTGTGACAATTGCAAAAAAATACTAATTGTAGCAAGTCTTACGAAACAACGAAATGGATTCTTTCTGACAGTGATTCTAGTATATCTATCCGTTTTCTGTCTCTCTACAAATAGACAAAATTCTTATGTCAGATTATTGCTGTTTACTTGTATAATTTTAATAAAAATATAATTGTATTATAGTCAGTTTATATATTTTCATGCATTCCTTAACGTTTGTTATTTTTAATTTAATTACACAAAATCTACCTCAGTGATCCAGTTAACCCCCTCAATATGAAATTGGCAAGTTCATATAGACATAGATATGCCCTGTCCATGTTAATGCAACCTATTATATCATATACTTATATACTTTGAAATCTATTAGAAGACTTCAATAGCAAACAAAACAAACTTAGTTGTCTCTTTATTTGTGCCTTCACATGCGATGGAGTTTACCTAGCCTAGTATACTTCCAATATGTAACGTTATCAGTAATATTCTTTTTGAATGTAGACCTCATTATACAAACAAATTGTTTAAACTCGGTATTTGCATAAAATAAGCGGTGAACTATCAGGTTTCTATCCATTGATTAAATTCTTTTGAGCATGTTTGACTACCGTATGATATTAATGATCGATATCATTACGTCAATACATAAGTCTACAATTTATTTATTATGTGTATGAAAAAGAACATTCTGGTGAATCGATGTAGATGATCGAAGCGCATCTATTCTTTGAAAGAAAAACTGCCTCCTTGTACATGTGTGATTGGGATGTATTAACATTTAACAATGCAAACATTAGTTTGTACAGGAGAATCAACGAACGCTTGCTATGGAAGTGAGTGGTAAGCGTTCCCTGCCCGGAGGTAACCGATGTGAGGAGCATGGGCTGGAACTCGAGAGTTACTGCCCCTCTCACGGCTTACTGTGTTGCAGAGACTGCGTCAGCCACTACCACACTGACTGCGACGCCACCACAATCAGCGAGGCGGCAAGGGACGGTCATAACGCGTGCAACTTCGATTTGCTGTCGTCTAATCTTGGTGCCCTCCTTGCCAATTTTGAGTCTGCCCGCCATGGAGAACGCGAGGTTGTACGGTGCGTGGACAATCAGGGGAGAGAACTGGAGAGGAGGGTAAAGAAGTTTAGGGAAAATGTAAATAAAATGCTCGATAAGCTGGAAAACTCCATGATTTTGAAAAAGGATGAAATATGTGGAGAGGAACGAACTATTCTAAAGAAGCGTATTGATGTTTGTGATGTAGCTATAAGTAACATCAATGATTCTTTGCAGAAAACAAAAACAGTAAATAAATCAAAGAATAATGAAAATGTCTTCATTACAGCATGTCGGCTACAGAACATGGAAAAGAAATACAAAGAGGTATATGAAGAGCTCGTAGAGGGCAAAGGAAAGTTTGCCATACAATTTATTCCTAACGATGATCTTGTCCAAGCGTTGGAAAGTTTCGGTTCAATAAACGTCAAATCAACGACCAAGCCTACACAGTTAGAAGAGGAGACGTTACCCGACGCTCGCCTCGTTAAGGTTGCAGAGATAGATGTGTCAGCGGCATCTGACTCCACAATTAGTACCATCACAGGATGTGTCTACCTTCCAGATAACAGACTAGTGTTGGCGGATGAATCTAACAGCTGTTTAAAAGTTGTTCCTTGTGACGACCAGGAAGTAAGGTTTGTTAAGAAACTAGAAGTCCAGCCTTGGGATCTAGCTCTGCTAAATGAAACAGATATTGTTCTCAGATGCAGCTCTGGCACTGGGGAAAGCGTCAACAAGTTGTATGTATTTACGCTGTCTGGTGATATTGAACTGTCCAAAACGGTTGACGTGCCAGGTAGACCAAAAGCCGTTTATTGTCATGAAAATAAAATATACCTGGCCGTGTCTACAAATTCGGATGTTTTCATTTTAGTGATTGATGCAAACGGAAAATCAAAAAGAATCATTCCAAAGAAGAAGGTTTTGAAAGAACCACAGTACATACGAGTGGTACCTTCACAAGATAGAATATACGTATCAGACTTTAGCACGGGAATTGTTGCGCTAACATTAAACGGGAGCGTTGTGTTCCGTAAGCCAAGCACACATCTGGACGAGTTCGGTGGAATTGCTATGGATACAAACGGTTGCTTGTTTATCTGTGCTGGAAAACCGTACGGGATTTACCGAGTATCTGGCGACGGTTCAGCTATCACGCCATATGTGACTTGGGAGGATGAAACAATTGATCCACAGGCTTTAACATTTTGCAACAGACTTGAAACATTTTTGGTGACTTGCTGCAGATCGAATAGAGCTTTCGTGTACCGCTATACAAATTAGATAATTGGTTGTTCTACATATGTGGATATTTATTGTTCAGATGCATTATGTTAGGGAGTTGACCCTTCGCATTTTTGTATTTATTCAATAGAACGATGTTGAAACTACTAACTACGACTTTATCATGCTAACCATGTGATTGGTACGTGGTGTCGTTATCTGACAACTTCGATAATTTACTGAGCCATTACAGCACATATAGCTAGCCTTCGTGAACTCTAATCTCACACTTGGTTAGATTGTTGTATAACAGAACGTCAATTAAGAAAGGTCATTCCTTGCTTAAAGGTTATTCCTTGCTAAAGGTTTTCAGATGTCGCAATGACATCTGTTTAAAGTGACTGTCTAGCGTTTTTGAACCAGAAAATAGTTTTCCCTGTAATGCATCTAAAACACTTATTTCATTATTGTTTTTTCTATGATATCAAAATTGAAGAAAAAAATACATTGGAAGTATAAAACAATCATTTTGGTTTTAGTAGGGTAAGAACCCACGCCGGTGAAGTTCAGAAAATATAGAAGACCCTTAACCACGAGGCTGGAATGAATTATACAAAGACATAGTTTGGCATTTAGAAATCATTGATAACATCACGTGATCGTGTCAATAAACACGCAACAATGAATCGTTGTTATCGTTAGTAACGCTTTTGAAAATTGTGGTCATAAAAGACGAGATTTTAGCAAATATCAACATTTGCTGAAGGGTTCCAGCTGTCAGTATCTTAGTGTTGTGCGAGTCCCTTTTACCCATATTGGCATTGTCGGCAATCACGGTAATTTCTTCCATTACTCCTCATACACAACGAAGCATAGCGTAGGCTGTATCGGGGGTATCCGACGATACATATTGCAAGCCATCCAATATAGCCCGAGCTAACGCCTTGCTCTAACATTGGACAAGTCATTGTTCTATCATATAAGTGTGGACATAGATCCAGCAGTACTTTGAGCAAAATACGATTGCATTAATAATTTACAATTACTCTGCCTGTTTTAATATAATCTTATTTATACTTCAGCTGACCTACCATTAAAATGAGAATCATTCAAATGGCTTCAAACTTAAACACAAAAATGGTCTATGAATACGACCTCAATGACCAAAAGGTGTCACAACCAAACTGTGTATTGCGGGTCCTTTGGTAGCCACTATAATATCCTGCTACTGTTCATTTTAACAACTAATGGATGAAATAAATGGTACATGAAAGAACGCAACTGAGCACTTTGCATACATATTTTTTAGATTAAAATCGTGTATGTTTGATGGGCTGTCATAATTATGTAATGTGTTTGTATTTGAGGAAGAAAAGGTGATTAATTATGTTTGCTATTTATGTGCATGTCTAAAACTCTCATCGTACTTGTCATGACGAGTGTTGTGGATAATTGCACACGCAGTTTATGCGTTACTTGTGAGTTTTTACATGTGTCTGGAGAAACAAATATATGCCACTGCGCGTTTGCTATTTTACTGTAAAATATCTATTAACAGATAATGAATTTGTGACACAAAAACTATACACGCACTTCCAAACACGATTCAATGACTTAATTAAGCAAATATGAGTATTTTAATACAACAGAAAAGACGATATGCGTAGAAACTGTACATCTTATTTAACCGAAAGGAGCCACGGACCATCTTCAAAATAGATTTCGATCTGTTTACCATTTTTGGAACCGACCCGATTCTGTTTTTTGACATGGATAGATAGGTAGATACTTTTAATTCCTCCATTAGTGAAGAGATTAACATAAATACAAATGAATACAAATAATAAATATACACACATCGATGATATGATATACACAAACATCAAAAGAACATTATGATACTATATAGATGGATATTACGAATGTTAGTCATCTCGAATACTCATTAACAAAACAACAATAACAACATCATCCCTGCCCATATAGATATGATTATGCGTAATAACCCCCGTGAAGCACAGTTGTCCATATCCACAGTTAACATCATCCCTGCACATATAGATATGATTATGCGTAATAACCCCCGTGAAGCACAGTTGTCCATGTCCACAGTTAACATCATCCCTGCACATATAGATATGATTATGCGTAATAACCCCCGTGAAGCACAGTTGTCCATATCCACAGTTAACATCATCCCTGCACATACAGATATGATTATGCGTAATAACCCCGTGAAGCACAGTTGTCCATATCCACAGTTAACATCATCCCTGCACATATAGATATGATTATGCGTAATAACCCCCGTGAAGCACAGTTGTCCATATCCACAGTTAACATCATCCCTGCACATATAGATATGATTATGAGTAATAACCCCCGTGAAGCACAGTTGTCCATATCCACAGTTAACATCATCCCTGCACATATAGATATGATTATGAGTAATAACACCCGTGAAGCACAGTTGTCCATATCCACAGTTAACATCATCCCTGCACATATAGATATGATTATGCGTAATAACCCCCGTGAAGCACAGTTGTCCATATCCACAGTTAACATCATCCCTGCACATATAGATATGATTATGAGTAATAACCCCCGTGAAGCACAGTTGTCCATATCCACAGTTAACATAATCCCTGCACATATAGATATGATTATGAGTAATAACCCCCGTGAAGCACAGTTGTCCATATCAACAGTTAACATAATCCCTGCACATATAGATATGATTATGAGTAATAACCCCCGTGAAGCACAGTTGTCCATATCCACAGTTAACATAATCCCTGCACATATAGATATGATTATGCGTAATAACCCCCGTGAAGCACAGTTGTCCATATCCACAGTTAACATAATCCCTGCACATATAGATATGATTATGCGTAATAACCCCCGTGAAGCACAGTTGTCCATATCCACAGTTAACATAATCCCTGCACATATAGATATGATTATGAGTAATAACCCCCGTGAAGCACAGTTGTCCATATCCACAGTTAACATAATCCCTGCACATATAGATATGATTATGAGTAATAACACCCGTGAAGCACAGTTGTCCATATCCACAGTTAACATAATCCCTGCACATATAGATATGATTATGAGTAATAACACCCGTGAAGCACAGTTGTCCATATCCACAGTTAACATCATCCCTGCACATATAGATATGATTATGAGTAATAACCCCCGTGAAGCACAGTTGTCCATATCCACAGTTAACATCATCCCTGCACATATAGATATGATTATGAGTAATAACCCCCGTGAAGCACAGTTGTCCATATCCACAGTTAACATCATCCCTGCACATATAGATATGATTATGAGTAATAACACCCGTGAAGCACAGTTGTCCATATCCACAGTTAACATCATCCCTGCACATATAGATATGATTATGAGTAATAACACCCGTGAAGCACAGTTGTCCATATCCACAGTTAACATAATCCCTGCACATATAGATATGATTATGAGTAATAACCCCCGTGAAGCACAGTTGTCCATATCAACAGTTAACATAATCCCTGCACATATAGATATGATTATGCGTAATAACCCCCGTGAAGCACAGTTGTCCATATCAACAGTTAACATCATCCCTGCACATATAGATATGATTATGAGTAATAACCCCCGTGAAGCACAGTTGTCCATATCCACAGTTAACACAATCCCTGCACATATAGATATGATTATGAGTAATAACACCCGTGAAGCACAGTTGTCCATATCCACAGTTAACATCATCCCTGCACATATAGATATGATTATGAGTAATAACCCCCGTGAAGCACAGTTGTCTATTATCCACAGTTAACATAATCCCTGCACATATAGATATGATTATGCGTAATAACCCCCGTGAAGCACAGTTGTCCATATCCACAGTTAACATCATCCCTGCACATATAGATATGATTATGAGTAATAACCCCCGTGAAGCACAGTTGTCCATATCCACAGTTAACATCATCCCTGCACATATAGATATGATTATGAGTAATAACCCCCGTGAAGCACAGTTGTCCATATCCACAGTTAACATAATCCCTGCACATATAGATATGATTATGAGTAATAACACCCGTGAAGCACAGTTGTCCATATCCACAGTTAACATCATCCCTGCACATATAGATATGATTATGCGTAATAACCCCCGTGAAGCACAGTTGTCCATATCCACAGTTAACATCATCCCTGCACATATAGATATGATTATGAGTAATAACCCCCGTGAAGCACAGTTGTCCATATCCACAGTTAACATAATCCCTGCACATATAGATATGATTATGAGTAATAACCCCCGTGAAGCACAGTTGTCCATATCAACAGTTAACATAATCCCTGCACATATAGATATGATTATGCGTAATAACCCCCGTGAAGCACAGTTGTCCATATCCACAGTTAACATAATCCCTGCACATATAGATATGATTATGCGTAATAACCCCCGTGAAGCACAGTTGTCCATATCCACAGTTAACATAATCCCTGCACATATAGATATGATTATGAGTAATAACCCCCGTGAAGCACAGTTGTCCATATCCACAGTTAACATAATCCCTGCACATATAGATATGATTATGAGTAATAACACCCTTGAAGCACAGTTGTCCATATCCACAGTTAGCATAATCCCTGCACATATAGATATGATTATGAGTAATAACCCCCGTGAAGCACAGTTGTCCATATCCACAGTTAACATAATCCCTGCACATATAGATATGATTATGAGTAATAACACCCGTGAAGCACAGTTGTCCATATCCACAGTTAACATAATCCCTGCACATATAGATATGATTATGAGTAATAACACCCGTGAAGCACAGTTGTCCATATCCACAGTTAACATCATCCCTGCACATATAGATATGATTATGAGTAATAACCCCCGTGAAGCACAGTTGTCCATATCCACAGTTAACATCATCCCTGCACATATAGATATGATTATGAGTAATAACACCCGTGAAGCACAGTTGTCCATATCCTCAGTTAACATCATCCCTGCACATATAGATATGATTATGAGTAATAACCCCCGTGAAGCACAGTTGTCCATATCCACAGTTAACATCATCCCTGCACATAAGATATGATTATGAGTAATAACACCCGTGAAGCACAGTTGTCCATATCCACAGTTAACATCATCCCTGCACATATAGATATGATTATGAGTAATAACCCCGTGAAGCACAGTTGTCCATATCCACAGTTAACATAATCCCTGCACATATAGATATGATTATGCGTAATAACCCCCGTGAAGCACAGTTGTCCATATCAACAGTTAACATCATCCCTGCACATATAGATATGATTATGAGTAATAACCCCCGTGAAGCACAGTTGTCCATATCCACAGTTAACACAATCCCTGCACATATAGATATGATTATGAGTAATAACACCCGTGAAGCACAGTTGTCCATATCCACAGTTAACATCATCCCTGCACATATAGATATGATTATGAGTAATAACCCCCGTGAAGCACAGTTGTCTATTATCCACAGTTAACATAATCCCTGCACATATAGATATGATTATGCGTAATAACCCCCGTGAAGCACAGTTGTCCATATCCACAGTTAACATCATCCCTGCACATACAGATATGATTATGCGTAATAACCCCCGTGAAGCACAGTTGTCCATATCCACAGTTAACATCATCCCTGAACATATAGATATGATTATGCGTAATAACCCCCGTGAAGCACAGTTGTCCATATCCACAGTTAACATCATCCCTGCACATATAGATATGATTATGAGTAATAACACCCGTGAAGCACAGTTGTCCATATCCACAGTTAACATCATCCCTGCACATATAGATATGATTATGAGTAATAACACCCGTGAAGCACAGTTGTCCATATCCACAGTTAACATCATCCCTGCACATATAGATATGATTATGCGTAATAACCCCCGTGAAGCACAGTTGTCCATATCCACAGTTAACATCATCCCTGCACATATAGATATGATTATGAGTAATAACCCCCGTGAAGCACAGTTGTCCATATCCACAGTTAACATAATACCTGCACATATAGATATGATTATGAGTAATAACCCCCGTGAAGCACAGTTGTCCATATCAACAGTTAACATAATCCCTGCACATATAGATATGATTATGAGTAATAACCCCCGTGAAGCACAGTTGTCCATATCCACAGTTAACATCATCCCTGCACATATAGATATGATTATGAGTAATAACACCCGTGAAGCACAGTTGTCCATATCCACAGTTAACATCATCCCTGCACATATAGATATGATTATGAGTAATAACCCCCGTGAAGCACAGTTGTCCATATCCACAGTTAACATAATCCCTGCACATATAGATATGATTATGAGTAATAACCCCCGTGAAGCACAGTTGTCCATATCCACAGTTAACACAATCCCTGCACATATAGATATGATTATGAGTAATAACCCCCGTGAAGCACAGTTGTCCATATCCACAGTTAACATAATCCCTGCACATATAGATATGATTATGAGTAATAACCCCCGTGAAGCACAGTTGTCCATATCCACAGTTAACATCATCCCTGCACATATAGATATGATTATGAGTAATAACCCCCGTGAAGCACAGTTGTCCATATCCACAGTTAACATAATCCCTGCACATATAGATATGATTATGAGTAATAACCCCCGTGAAGCACAGTTGTCCATATCCACAGTTAACATAATCCCTGCACATATAGATATGATTATGCGTAATAACCCCCGTGAAGCACAGTTGTCCATATCCACAGTTAACATAATCCCTGCACATATAGATATGATTATGCGTAATAACCCCCGTGAAGCACAGTTGTCCATATCCACAGTTAACATCATCCCTGCACATATAGATATGATTATGCGTAATAACCCCCGTGAAGCACAGTTGTCCATATCCACAGTTAACATCATCCCTGCACATATAGATATGATTATGAGTAATAACCCCCGTGAAGCACAGTTGTCCATATCCACAGTTAACATCATCCCTGCACATATAGATATGATTATGAGTAATAACCCCCGTGAAGCACAGTTGTCCATATCAACAGTTAAAATAATCCCTGCACATATAGATATGATTATGAGTAATAACCCCCGTGAAGCACAGTTGTCCATATCAACAGTTAACATCATCCCTGCACATATAGATATGATTATGAGTAATAACACCCGTTAAGCACAGTTGTCCATATCCACAGTTAACATAATCCCTGCACATATAGATATGATTATGAGTAATAACACCCGTTAAGCACAGTTGTCCATATCCACAGTTAACATCATCCCTGCACATATAGATATGATTATGAGTAATAACCCCCAAGAAGCACAGTTGTCCATATCCACAGTTAACATCATCCCTGCACATATAGATATGATTATGCGTAATAACCCCCAAGAAGCACAGTTGTCCATATCCACAGTTAACATAATCCCTGCACATATAGATATGATTATGAGTAATAACACCCGTGAAGCACAGTTGTCCATATCCACAGTTAACATAATCCCTGCACATATAGATATGATTATGAGTAATAACACCCGTGAAGCACAGTTGTCCATATCAACAGTTAACATAATCCCTGCACATATAGATATGATTATGAGTAATAACCCCCGTGAAGCACAGTTGTCCATATCCACAGTTAACATCATCCCTGCACATATAGATATGATTATGCGTAATAAAACCCGTGAAGCACAGTTGTCCATATCCACAGTTAACATCATCCCTGCACATATAGATATGATTATGAGTAATAACCCCCGTGAAGCACAGTTGTCCATATCCACAGTTAACATCATCCCTGCACATATAGATATGATTATGAGTAATAACACCCGTGAAGCACAGTTGTCCATATCCACAGTTAACATCATCCCTGCACATATAGATATGATTATGAGTAATAACACCCGTGAAGCACAGTTGTCCATATCCACAGTTAACATCATCCCTGCACATATAGATATGATTATGAGTAATAACCCCCGTGAAGCACAGTTGTCCATATCAACAGTTAACATAATCCCTGCACATATAGATATGATTATGCGTAATAACCCCCGTGAAGCACAGTTGTCCATATCAACAGTTAACATCATCCCTGCACATATAGATATGATTATGAGTAATAACCCCCGTGAAGCACAGTTGTCCATATCCACAGTTAACACAATCCCTGAACATATAGATATGATTATAAGTAATAACACCCGTGAAGCACAGTTGTCCATATCCACAGTTAACATCATCCCTGCACATATAGATATGATTATGAGTAATAACCCCCGTGAAGCACAGTTGTCTATTATCCACAGTTAACATAATCCCTGCACATATAGATATGATTATGCGTAATAACCCCCGTGAAGCACAGTTGTCCATATCCACAGTTAACATCATCCCTGCACATATAGATATGATTATGCGTAATAACCCCCGTGAAGCACAGTTGTCCATATCCACAGTTAACATCATCCCTGCACATATAGATATGATTATGAGTAATAACCCCCGTGAAGCACAGTTGTCCATATCCACAGTTAACATAATCCCTGCACATATAGATATGATTATGAGTAATAACACCCGTGAAGCACAGTTGTCCATATCCACAGTTAACATCATCCCTGCACATATAGATATGATTATGCGTAATAACCCCCGTGAAGCACAGTTGTCCATATCCACAGTTAACATCATCCCTGCACATATAGATATGATTATGAGTAATAACCCCCGTGAAGCACAGTTGTCCATATCCACAGTTAACATAATCCCTGCACATATAGATATGATTATGAGTAATAACCCCCGTGAAGCACAGTTGTCCATATCAACAGTTAACATAATCCCTGCACATATAGATATGATTATGCGTAATAACCCCCGTGAAGCACAGTTGTCCATATCCACAGTTAACATAATCCCTGCACATATAGATATGATTATGCGTAATAACCCCCGTGAAGCACAGTTGTCCATATCCACAGTTAACATAATCCCTGCACATATAGATATGATTATGCGTAATAACCCCCGTGAAGCACAGTTGTCCATATCCACAGTTAACATAATCCCTGCACATATAGATATGATTATGAGTAATAACACCCTTGAAGCACAGTTGTCCATATCCACAGTTAACATAATCCCTGCACATATAGATATGATTATGAGTAATAACCCCCGTGAAGCACAGTTGTCCATATCCACAGTTAACATAATCCCTGCACATATAGATATGATTATGAGTAATAACACCCGTGAAGCACAGTTGTCCATATCAACAGTTAACATAATCCCTGCACATATAGATATGATTATGAGTAATAACACCCGTGAAGCACAGTTGTCCATATCCACAGTTAACATCATCCCTGCACATATAGATATGATTATGAGTAATAACCCCCGTGAAGCACAGTTGTCCATATCCACAGTTAACATCATCCCTGCACATATAGATATGATTATGAGTAATAACACCCGTGAAGCACAGTTGTCCATATCCACAGTTAACATCATCCCTGCACATATAGATATGATTATGAGTAATAACCCCCGTGAAGCACAGTTGTCCATATCCACAGTTAACATCATCCCTGCACATAAGATATGATTATGAGTAATAACACCCGTGAAGCACAGTTGTCCATATCCACAGTTAACATCATCCCTGCACATATAGATATGATTATGAGTAATAACCCCCGTGAAGCACAGTTGTCCATATCAACAGTTAACATAATCCCTGCACATATAGATATGATTATGCGTAATAACCCCCGTGAAGCACAGTTGTCCATATCAACAGTTAACATCATCCCTGCACATATAGATATGATTATGAGTAATAACCCCCGTGAAGCACAGTTGTCCATATCCACAGTTAACACAATCCCTGCACATATAGATATGATTATGAGTAATAACACCCGTGAAGCACAGTTGTCCATATCCACAGTTAACATCATCCCTGCACATATAGATATGATTATGAGTAATAACCCCCGTGAAGCACAGTTGTCTATTATCCACAGTTAACATAATCCCTGCACATATAGATATGATTATGCGTAATAACCCCCGTGAAGCACAGTTGTCCATATCCACAGTTAACATCATCCCTGCACATACAGATATGATTATGAGTAATAACCCCCGTGAAGCACAGTTGTCCATATCCACAGTTAACATCATCCCTGCACATATAGATATGATTATGAGTAATAACCCCCGTGAAGCACAGTTGTCCATATCCACAGTTAACATAATACCTGCACATATAGATATGATTATGAGTAATAACCCCCGTGAAGCACAGTTGTCCATATCAACAGTTAACATAATCCCTGCACATATAGATATGATTATGAGTAATAACCCCCGTGAAGCACAGTTGTCCATATCCACAGTTAACATCATCCCTGCACATATAGATATGATTATGAGTAATAACACCCGTGAAGCACAGTTGTCCATATCCACAGTTAACATCATCCCTGCACATATAGATATGATTATGAGTAATAACCCCCGTGAAGCACAGTTGTCCATATCCACAGTTAACATAATCCCTGCACATATAGATATGATTATGAGTAATAACCCCCGTGAAGCACAGTTGTCCATATCCACAGTTAACATAATCCCTGCACATATAGATATGATTATGAGTAATAACCCCCGTGAAGCACAGTTGTCCATATCCACAGTTAACATAATCCCTGCACATATAGATATGATTATGAGTAATAACCCCCGTGAAGCACAGTTGTCCATATCCACAGTTAACATCATCCCTGCACATATAGATATGATTATGAGTAATAACCCCCGTGAAGCACAGTTGTCCATATCCACAGTTAACATAATCCCTGCACATATAGATATGATTATGAGTAATAACCCCCGTGAAGCACAGTTGTCCATATGAACAGTTAACATAATCCCTGCACATATAGATATGATTATGCGTAATAACCCCCGTGAAGCACAGTTGTCCATATCCACAGTTAACATAATCCCTGCACATATAGATATGATTATGCGTAATAACCCCCGTGAAGCACAGTTGTCCATATCCACAGTTAACATCATCCCTGCACATATAGATATGATTATGCGTAATAACCCCCGTGAAGCACAGTTGTCCATATCCACAGTTAACATCATCCCTGCACATATAGATATGATTATGAGTAATAACCCCCGTGAAGCACAGTTGTCCATATCCACAGTTAACATCATCCCTGCACATATAGATATGATTATGAGTAATAACCCCCGTGAAGCACAGTTGTCCATATCAACAGTTAAAATAATCCCTGCACATATAGATATGATTATGAGTAATAACCCCCGTGAAGCACAGTTGTCCATATCAACAGTTAACATCATCCCTGCACATATAGATATGATTATGAGTAATAACCCCCGTGAAGCACAGTTGTCCATATCCACAGTTAACATAATCCCTGCACATATAGATATGATTATGCGTAAAAACACCCGTTAAGCACAGTTGTCCATATCCACAGTTAACATCATCCCTGCACATATAGATATGATTATGAGTAATAACCCCCGTGAAGCACAGTTGTCCATATCCACAGTTAACATCATCCCTGCACATATAGATATGATTATGCGTAATAACCCCCAAGAAGCACAGTTGTCCATATCCACAGTTAACATAATCCCTGCACATATAGATATGATTATGAGTAATAACCCCCGTGAAGCACAGTTGTCCATATCCACAGTTAACATAATCCCTGCACATATAGATATGATTATGAGTAATAACACCCGTGAAGCACAGTTGTCCATATCAACAGTTAACATAATCCCTGCACATATAGATATGATTATGAGTAATAACCCCCGTGAAGCACAGTTGTCCATATCCACAGTTAACATAATCCCTGCACATATAGATATGATTATGCGTAATAACACCCGTGAAGCACAGTTGTCCATATCCACAGTTAACATCATCCCTGCACATATAGATATGATTATGCGTAATAAAACCCGTGAAGCACAGTTGTCCATATCCACAGTTAACATCATCCCTGCACATATAGATATGATTATGAGTAATAACCCCCGTGAAGCACAGTTGTCCATATCAAAAGTTAACATAATCCCTGCACATATAGATATGATTATGAGTAATAACACCCGTGAAGCACATTTGTCCATATCCACAGTTAACATAATCCCTGCAAATATAGATATGATTATGCGTAATAACCCCCGTGAAGCACAGTTGTCCATATCCACAGTTAACATCATCCCTGCACATATAGATATGATTATGAGTAATAACACCCGTGAAGCACAGTTGTCCATATCAACATTTAATATAATCCCTGCACATATAGATATGATTATGAGTAATAACCCCCGTGAAGCACAGTTGTCCATATCCACAGTTAACATCATCCCTGCACATATAGATATGATTATGAGTAATAACCCCCGTGAAGCACAGTTGTCCATATCCACAGTTAACATAATCCCTGCACATATAGATATGATTATGAGTAATAACCCCCGTGAAGCACAGTTGTCCATATCCACAGTTAACATAATCCCTGCACATATAGATATGATTATGAGTAATAACCCCCGTGAAGCACAGTTGTCCACATCAACAGTTAACATAATCCCTGCACATATAGATATGATTATGAGTAATAACCCCCGTGAAGCACAGTTGTCCATATCCACAGTTAACATAATCCCTGCACATATAGATATGATTATGCGTAATAACCCCCGTGAAGCACAGTTGTCCATATCCACAGTTAACATCATCTCTGCACATATAGATATGAATATGCGTAATAACACCCGTGAAGCACAGTTGTCCATATCCACAGTTAACATCATCCCTGCACATATAGATATGATTATGAGTAATAACACCCGTGAAGCACAGTTGTCCATATCCACAGTTAACATCATCCCTGCACATATAGATATGATTATGAGTAATAACCCCCGTGAAGCACAGTTGTCCATATCAACAGTTACCATAATCCCTGCACATATAGATATGATTATGCGTAATAACACCCGTGAAGCACATTTGTCCATATCCACAGTTAACATAATCCCTGCACATATAGATATGATTATGCGTAATAACCCCCGTGAAGCACAGTTGTCCATATCCACAGTTAACATCATCCCTGCACATATAGATATGATTATGAGTAATAACACCCGTGAAGCACAGTTGTCCATATCAACAGTTAATATAATCCCTGCACATATAGATATGATTATGAGTAATAACCCCCGTGAAGCACAGTTGTCCATATCCACAGTTAACATAATCCCTGCACATATAGATATGATTATGAGTAATAACCCCCGTGAAGCACAGTTGTCCATATCCACAGTTAACATAATCCCTGCACATATAGATATGATTATGAGTAATAACACCCGTGAAGCACAGTTGTCCATATCCACAGTTAACATAATCCCTGCACATATAGATATGCTTATGAGTAATAACACCCGTGAAGCACAGTTGTCCATATCCACAGTTAACATAATCCCTGCACATATAGATATTTTTGAGTAATAACACCCGTGAAGCACAGTTGTCCATATCCACAGTTAACATAATCCCTGCACATATAGATATGATTATGAGTAATAACACCCGTGAAGCACAGTTGTCCATATCCACAGTTAACATAATCCCTGCACATATAGATATGATTATGAGTAATAACACCCGTGAAGCACAGTTGTCCATATCCACAGTTAACATAATCCCTGCACATATAGATATGATTATGAGTAATAACACCCGTGAAGCACAGTTGTCCATATCCACAGTTAACATAATCCCTGCACATATAGATATGATTATGCGTAATAACCCCCGTGAAGCACAGTTGTCCATATCCACAGTTAACATAATCCCTGCACATATAGATATGATTATGAGTAATAACCCCCGTGAAGCACAGTTGTCCATATCCACAGTTAACATAATCCCTGCACATATAGATATGATTATGCGTAATAACCCCCGTGAAGCACAGTTGTCCATATCCACAGTTAACGGTTCTTATATAGACTAGCAACAGATGCTATAAAGTAAACAATAAGGTTGCCTTAGACGAAACTTTATAGTGAAAACTGTAAATTAAGCTATTTAATACTCTAAATGTTACATCCGCCACAACAGTCTTATTACTGCAACTGTGACAGGATAGTTGACAAAGATTTCATCATAAATATTGGTACTAAGTGAAATAAATACACACATTGATCAGTACATGTCATTGTCATTATCGACTGAAAATTGCCGAGCCCACACTGTTCGTAAGTTGTAATCCATAGGGATATGCGAGAATGCTCTTTTTCGTGACAATAAAGTTACAGATGAGAAATAATATTGTCTGTCCTTAAATTACAACATTTATACATCTGTAAACATGAGGGTGACACAAAAAGTCCAAAATCACTTAGAACATGTTTTCCTATTGGCCGAATTTTGGATAAGAATTACTTGCAAGATCCTATAGTGATGAACAACTATTAAAAGATACCATTTTGTACTGGTCAATTTCAATTTACGGTTTTTTCAAACGCAGTTCATCTCGCTGGGAGTAACTCGCTTTTATTTAAAAAAAATCTTCCACATGTACTGGGATGGAAATTGCTCGATATTTATATATTGCGTTATATATTTCACTAAAGTGTATTTTTGCACAGTCGATACACGTCCGGTACAATTCCTACAGTGTGTCAATCGAAGCTGATATAGCGTATAAGTCAAATGATGAGGATGTTCATCGTCAGATATTGACTAGGTTGTCAACACATTTGTCTGTGTTTTTGTTACATTCGATAACTACTTCAATAGAGACGATATTCAAAACGTATTTCGCAGCATCACTTCTTTGAAATACTTGCATGTGGTTTACCCAAAACCTTTGCGCTACTTCTTATCTCTAAAAATAATTATTCAAGATATTAGTCAATAGTTCACACCCGTACAGAGCCCTTGGTAGGATCGCTGACTTGTACAGGGCCCTTGATAGGATCGCTGACTTGTACAGGGCGCTTGGTAGGATCGCTGTCTTGTACAGGACCATTGGTAGGATCGCTGACTTGTACAGGGCCATTGGTAGTATCGCTGACGTGTACAGGGCGCTTGATAGGATCGCTGACTTGTACATGACGCTTGGTAGGATCGCTGACTTATACAGGGCCCTTGGTAGGATCGCTGACTTGTACAGGGCGCTTGGTAGGATCGCTGACTTGTACAAGGCCCTTGGTAGGATCGCTGACTTGTACAGGGCCCTTGGTAGGATTGCTGACTTGTACAGGGCACTTGATAGGATCGCTGACTTGTACAGGGCCCTTGGTAGGATCGCTGACCAGGTCCCCAGGTGTGGGCACTGACGATAATAATAATAATAATAATAATAACAACTTTATTTAACGAAGGTTACATACTAAGTGTACAATCATTACAGACATACTACTTATTTCCAGCATGGCCTTCACACAAAAAGTATTACAAAAACACATGTACTATACATATTAAGCAACATACATTCACACTATCACTATCATACATTTCTTCGACAAACACAACTCAGTTTAATATGATGATTATAAATTGCAATAATTTCATACTGTAAATAATGTAGATATATTCAGTAAAACCACATTCAATCAATATATTTACATATTTGGTAGTATCCATTACAAGTTGTTGCAAGAATGTCATATACGTACATTAACACAATTCATGTAAACAATGAACTATTTATTATAATGTGATTTAAATAAAGTGTCAAGATTTTTTGTTCATGTGATAAAATTATTTTGCCAATAAGTAGCCTTTTAATGCATGTTTAAAGGCTGGTAGCTTATCTTGACATTTTATGTATGTAGGAAGATTATTCCAAATTTTCATTGCTTTATAGGCAAATGTATTTTTGATATAGTTTGTTCTAGGTTTTACAACAAAAAGATCCTTGTTTTCTGAAGAACGCAAGTTATAGTGCTCATTTTTGGCAAATGTTAACAATTCTGTGAAGTACGAAGGAGTCAAACAATTCATGCTTTTGAAAACAAGTAATGAGAGATGATAATAGCACCTGTCTTCAAAAGATAGCAACCCAGACTGTTTGAACATGTTTCCAAAGTGGCTAGTTCCCGACTTCATTATTAGCTTAATCGCTCTTTTCTGAATGTTAGTGATTTTTGTGGTATCTGAGGAATGTGTAAGTCCCCAGACACTACAACAGTACTCCATGTTTGACATGATATATGCATTATAATACAATGATTTCATCTCGTCTGTTAAATAATATGCTATTCTTCTTAAAAGTGCCAATTTTGAATTAAGCTTATTCACTACAGTCTTAACATGTGTATGCCATGACAATGTCTGATCAACATGCACCCCGAGGACCTTTTGACATTTCACGTTTTCTACTGACAATCCATCTATTGATAGTTCAAGTTGCAATGCATGTTTTGCCTTATAATTAGTACATAGAATCATACATTTGGTTTTTGATGGATGGATTGACATATTATTTGTCTCACACCAACAGCTCACACTATTAAGACTTTTTTGTAGATCTGACTGAATGCTCAATATACTTGGACCTATTTTGTATAACGTGGAATCATCTGCATATAAGTCAATACATGAATTGGAAGAAATTAAAGGCATATCATTGATGTATATTAGAAAAAGTAAGGGACCGAGTATTGATCCTTGAGGGACACCCGACATAGTTTTCATTTTCTCTGAATTTATGTTGTTCCCTTTCACAAATTGCATCCTGTTAGTCAGATAGGACCTAAATAACTTCATAGACCTTTCTGTGAAGTGATAAAGTTTAAGTTTGTGTAAGAGTATTTCATGGTCGACTAAGTCAAATGCTTTTCGGAGATCGAGATAAATGGCCCCTACATAATCACCACTGTCTATACCCTTCAACCAAGTATCTATAAGATGGGTTAATGCAGTCTGACAAGAGTGATTTGGACGGAAACCCGACTGATTTTTGTGTATAATATCCGTTCTCTTAAAAAACATTTGCAACTGAGACGCAATATGTTGTTCAAATATCTTTGATAAAGTATTGAGAATGGATATAGGGCGATAGTTTCCCGGTTCGTATTTATTTCCTGATTTGTGTATCGGGACAACAGAAGCTTCTTTCAATTTGTCAGGAAATATACCGCTTTCTATACTGTTATTGATGATGGAAGCTATTGTAGATGTTATGTAATCGCCACAATAGCGTAAAATGTTTGGTCCTATTCCATCAGGACCAGTGGACTTTGAAATGTCAAGTTTATCAATGATGTGCTTTACATCAAGGGCTGTAATATTTTCCACATTAAATTGATGATGTCGCAATTTTTCATCCAGATATTTCTGCAGAGTAGAAAAATGTTCCTTAGCAAATGGTTTTCTCTTAATTATATTAGATATATTGGTGAAGTGAGAATTTAAGGCTTCCAATATTTCCACTGTACCCTCAATATCTTTTTCATTTATTATAAGTTTATTTGGAATACTAAATTGGTGTGCTTTGTTGTTATTTGTGATATCATTCAGGTTTTGCCAAAGAAACTTTGAAGATTTATTATTTTTGATAGCATCGTTATAGAAGGATTTCTTGCTTTTGCGTATCATAGATGAAATTTTGTTTCGTGTTTTTTTGTAATTTTCAAAATCTTTGTGCAAAAAATAATAATCCCTCAAAAAAATTGTTTGTTTTATTTGATCCGAGAACCAAAACGGTTGACTCGCATGTTTAATTCTCTTTTGCTTGATTGTCGTATGGTCAGAAAGAGCAGTATGAATTGTATCATAAAAAATGTCCAAAGCAAAGTTTGGATCTGCTATTGAATCGATAAGGATCAGATTCGAGTTAACTAAATCTGCTTTAAAAAGATCTTCATCGAAGCCTTTATAACATCGATATGTTATTGAATCGTGACTGTTTTTCACTTGTTTCTTTTTTACTGATCTCGTGAAAGCGATAGGCAAGTGGTCGCTTATGGTATAATTATATACAGCAATATCTGAGATGAGATCTTTTCTTGTTGTATATATATGGTCTATAATAGACGAACCATTTGTATGAATCCTAGTTGGCGTTTCAATGATTTGAGAAAGTCCAAACTTTGAAAGAAAATTTTCCCATTTTGCATTATTGAATTTATTTGTTTTGTCTGGAAAATAATTGATGTTAAAGTCCCCTAGAGCATATACTTCACTATCCTTGCTTCCTAATTTGTTGTATTGAGTTTCAAATAGATCTATCCAGTTTTGTGAAGAATAAATATCAAGGTGAATACCACAACTGCAAATGTTTACATACGCCCCTCGTAGTTTTGTACATGCTTCTTGTAAACACTCATGCACAGAACGTGTCTCATTCCAAATAACACCTAAATGGGTGTAATTCTTCAGTGTATGGACGAGGTCATGTCCTAGTGATAAACACAACAGTGGCAAATTTACTCGAGGAACATAGATATCGCCATCGTTTGGGACAATCTCGGCAAATTCGTAACGTATTGTCCATTCGGGCCTTCGAGCAAGACTTGAACAAGCATACTATTGTCGGCACCTGTAGGCGCACTCATATTAATGTTGTACAAACACAGTCCAGTATTACTTTGTTCTTGTTCGTTAATCAAGTCGTTAATATAAATTAAATATAAAATCGGGGAACAGGCTCTTGCCACTTTGATTGGTCCACTGCAGTACCGGCAGTTCCCCCAATACCTCACACGGCCTAGAACGACCTCGTACATCTTGCGCAGGGCTAACAGTTGTCTATTCAGTTTTCCACAATATTTTCCTAACAGCGGCCAAGCAAAACAGATTCATATATTTTGAGAATTGTAGATGACAGGGTGATTGCTCTATAATTGTTCAGATCGTCCTTTCCCTTGTTTCCACATTTATGCACTGTTATCATCCCCCATCGAGATAAGCTTTTCCAGTTGGTAACGAATTTATACACTCAGCTACTACTTCCGGTGGTGCTCTTACGTCCGGGTCAAGAACAGTGTCTATAATTGCATGATGTACAGTATAGTGCACATGTCGACCCAGTGGTTCTCGAAAGTCTGCTAGTTCAGACGTGTAAAATGTTTTGAAATATCCCCAATTGTTTCACAATATCTTCACGATATCGATATGTAACACCGTTTAGCGTTATGGCATCTCCTACTTTCATCTTTAATTGTTCTTTCCTAGCTTTTACCGTTTTCCAGAAATAGACGGAATCTGTTTCCGCTGCAAGTTCTAGTCTATTGCTCAGGAGGATTAACTACTGTTCAGCGTGATACCCATGTCTTTTTCTAAACAATTCTTTCTCAGTTTCATATCGCACAGATATTGGATCATGGGAGTCCCGACGCCGTCAAGCTTGACACCATAAATCACGCGTCAACTGCATATAATTACACCTCAACTTCCATTCCTTAAATAAACATCATTTCGGCAATTGCGTCCATCAATCGATGAACGCAACATCTTCGGATATGTTCGGATCGCAATTCATTGCATAACAATATAATGTGTTTTTCACCCTTAGGAACTAAATATTTATTGAAAGTTTCATTTTGAGATATACAAGGAGATATTGTAAACAAAGAATACCGGAAGTGCTCTTCATGACCTAGATATTCGGACTTTTTCGTATTACACCGGTACTAGGTAACCACCGGTATTTTGTACGTTGGGGATACATGAAAAATATTTATCTTGTTATTGTTTGTATGGGGTCAGAAGGTCCCGTAAAATATAAATCAACATTTTAGAAAGTGTAAGATTTTTAAATTTTAAATGTGTAGTTGCCATAACTGTTTGAATTTTACGTTTAAAAGTGATTTCCAGTGGTTGATCTTTTCCCGCGATATTGTGACGTCATTTAAAAAAATGCTTCCGGGTCGTTCTATTTACCGAATGGGTAGGAATGGGTTACTGAAAGTTTTTTTAAATGAAATATAAGTTTTTTTTAACAATTCTTGAATGAAAAAATGAACTATTGGTGTAAATATAAGTAATGAAATGCGGGCTTGATGTCATTATCGGGGATATGAACGCAATTGGGCTGGTCAAAGTACTCGTGGAGTCCTTCGGATCCGATAATGACATCAAGCCCGCAATTCATTCCTTAAATGGTTGTGGATTTGAGTAAGCTCTTTACTTCAGTACGGTTTTAATAATGCTCGAACTTTTTGGACAGTCAAATTATCATATGCATTTTGACGCAACACTTCAAGATCAACGTCCTTTATATCGAATAATAAATTGTTTAGTACTTTAATATCATTTCTTGACGCACAAGTCTACAAATATAACATACATCGTATTTACACCATTATTCACCACTTTCCAATTAATACGATTCGTTGAATCTGCATTTATATCAAATGGCCTCTCATCACACATAATGCTCAAACAACATGAAATAGGCCTATGTCTTGACATGTTCAAACAACTTTCATCAGCCACTTCGCAATGCATCAGACAATAACCACATACAAGTAGTCAAGGGTTGACGAAGCGCAGTCGTCATAAGACACATATAAGTATCAATATACTAAAAACCTGTACCTAGCAAGTTACAGCCAAAAGCAATTTTATATAACCTACGGTCTCTAGTTCTAAGCAAATGTGCATTTAGTTCGGCATTAAAGTCACCCATTAATATAGGCATACCTTTATCAAAGTACATGTTATACAAATCTTATCTTATCTTATCTTATCTTATCTATATACTCAAACAATCAATCCAGTGATTTATGCGTGGGAGATATAGCTGAAAAATAAATAAATAAATTTTTCCTATTATTCTCTCAACGACAATCTTTAAATGTACAACGAATTGCCCAAATGTTTTTTTTTTGTGTAATGAAATAGATACTCCATCTCTCTTAAAATATTTATTGTGTAAGGGGGACCAAAAAACCATAACACACGAGGGATGACCCGACCAAACGAGGGATGATCCGACCACACGAAGGATGACCCGACCACAAGAGGGATGATCTGACCATAACTTGGATGATTCCACCACACGAGCGATGACCCGACCACACCGGGGGCGACCCGACTATACGAGCGATGACCCGATTACCCGATGACCAGATCACAAGAGGGATGACCCGACCACACGAGAGATGACCCGACCAAACGGGGGATGACCCGACAGCATAAGATATAACCCGACTTTACGTGCGATGACCCGACTACACGAGAGAAGACCTGGCCACACGAGGTATGACCCGACAACATAAGGGTTGACCCGACCACACGAGAGCTGACCCGACCACACGAGAGATGACCTGACCACACGAGAGATGACCCGACCACACCGGGGGCGACCCGACTATACGAGCGATTAACGATTACCCGATGACCAGAACACAAGAGGGATGACCCGACCACACGAGAGATGACCCGACCATACGAGGGATGACCCGACAGCATCAGATATGACCCGACTTGACGTGCGATGACCCGACTACACGAGAGAAGTCCTGGCCACACGAGGTATGACCCGACAACATAAGGGATGACCCGACCACCCGAGAGATGACCTGACCACACGAGAGATGACCCGACCACACGAGAGATGACCCACCACTTAAGGGATGACCCGACCACTTAAGAGATGACCCGACCACACGAGCGATGAACCGACCACACGGGAGATGAACCGACCACACAAGGGATGACTCGACAACACAAGAGATGACCCGACCACACGAGCGATGACCCGACCACACGAGCGATGACCAGACCACACGAGAGATGACCCGACCACACGGAGGATGACCCGACAACATAAGGGATGACCCGACTACACGCGGGATGACCCGACTACACGCGGGATGACTCAATCAGACGAGGGGTGAACCGATCAGACGAGGGATGACCCGACCATATGAGAGATGACCCGACCATACGAGAGATGACTCAATCAGACGAGGGGTGAACCGATCAGACGAGAGATGACCCGACCATATGAGAGATGACCCGACCATACGAGAGATGACCCGACCATATGAGAGATGACCCGACCATACGAGAGATGACCCGACCATATGAGAGATGACCCGACCATACGAGAGATGACCCGACCATATGAGAGATGACCCGACCATATGAGAGATGACCCGACCATACGAGAGATGACCCGACCATATGAGAGATGACCCGACCATATGAGAGATGACCCGACCATACGAGAGATGACCCGACCATATGAGAGATGACCCGACCATACGAGAGATGACCCGACCATATGAGAGATTATCCGATCACACGAGGAATCATCATCATCATCATCATCATCATCATCATCATCATCATCATCATCATCATCATCATCATCATCATCATTATCATCATCATCATCGTTATCATCATCATCATCATAAATAACAACAACAACAACAACAACAACAACAACAGAAACAACAACAACAGAAACATCAACAGCATTCTAGGAGCAGCAATTTCTTTCAAATAAAAAAAAAACAACATCTTTATTCTTAATCTTTTTCTCATGGAATATATGAAAAATCTGGAACTTTCTAAACAAACCCTGATTAGTTCATTCTTTAAATATCATAGGGAAAACAAAGTTTTCTATTAAGAATCTAGGTCAACTTACAAAGAAGCTAAGTTAATAACGAAGTACTATATTTAAAAAAAATCTTGCACATGTAAGATGATGCCATAATTGACATGAGATAGAAGTGGATACAATTTTCATTTAAATCAAAATATAAACGGAGTTGAATAAACAGAGCGAGATACATGAGATCAATGTGCGATACCCCCTCTCATCGACAAGACGTCTTGGTCCTTAATGTACCCGGTGTAAGGCACCGATACACTTACTTAGCTGGGTTTCACCAGTACTGAATTCACAAGTTTACCAAATTACCCGTTAATGCTGAAGGCCAGGCAAGGGAGTTACTACCACCAAGTTTAAACGTATTTAAAATGACGCACGGAACTAAACTCGCGACATTCCTCACCCGAAGCAATTTACGTAGTACGCCGTTAAGGTTTAGGTTGTAGCACACGAAGTACGTACTGTTTGAATCATAGAGGTAATTTTGGGCTTTTACATGTAGTTTCCTTAGTTTTATTAAAAAGGGAAAAATCTGATCTGTACAAATTATTTTTTTCAAAGGATAGGAATATTCAAAATTTCGTCTGTGAAAACTTCCTCATTACCTAGATACAGCCTTTATATATTCTCATGTGGACTGGGTATAGTTTTTTGTGTAATGTGTATGGCCGTATACTAGAAAATGGTGTACCGTGGATAATAGGCTTATTTAGTACTGCTTGCGCCTCATGAAATCCGAATCTGCAGAAATCCACTCGAGTCGAATACAACCTCCCTGATCAAAACGCAGTACTAATAACCCTTTTTATATATACATTACTGGTTAGATCATTTAAAAGCTACATTATGTTTTCATAATAAATGTCATTTTAACGACGCACTATTTTGTTTTATGACGTCATTTTAACATCGCGCAACGATATGACGTGACGTGACGTGACGTCCCAAGAGTGGAATACGGACTAAAGTATTTTGCGATATGTATTGCGTGTGGATTTATGATGGGTATACAATAAAGTTGTATACTGATTGTGTCATAGTCGCAGTAATTAGTTTTATGTAGAAAGATTTAAACAGTAAAACATAATTTAAAATTAGACACTAGAGGTCTATAAAAACTTCATTAAACGAATCGTGTAATATGTGATTTGTTTTAATATTAATATTATTAAAATAACAGAGAAATTTCCAGTCTTTTACCCACTGATCTTTGTATTTATCATGAAAATGTACTTCTTGTAAAAGATAGAACATTGAATTTTGTTCCTTTATTACCTAGTCCCCTGACATTAATAGTACATATAGTGGTATCCATATTGAGTTGAGTTATGATGATTGATGCATAAATACCTCCATGTTGATTGTAGAGTATATACCGTTTATACTTTATATAAATAATTGACTGATCTGAGTTGCATGTGTAGCTGGCAGATACCTTTACTAATTTGAGTTAATCTATATCGAAATATCTATAAAAAAAGAAATAAGTATTCTATAAATATTTATAGTTTAGGTTTAAGAGGCGAGTACTGATAATATATCTCACAATATATGCTATGGACTGTGTTAATAGGTCAAAAGTCAAAGTCATGGTGACATTGAACACATAAAACTTGTCATTACTAGAGCATATTCAGTACTACGGTCATTAAACTTTGTAGAGAGGTTGGTTATGACTAGCAAATGAAACATAATGACCTAGAGATCAATAGGTCGAAAGTCACGGTCGTTATGACATTGAACACAAAAAGCTTATCCGGCTGATAACTAGAGTATGTTTGGTCCAATGGAAAATCAAACTGAATAGAGAGGTTTATAATGAGAACCAAAAAATCCAGATTTTGAAAGGTGTTGTGGTAATCGTTGGTACAGAAAAATCCGATTGATAACAAGAATAAGCATGGTTTCCATGATCCCCATAATTGGCACGGAGATTGATCATGGCCAGCAGATGACTTATATTGACTTTTTAGGTTGGAGGTCAAATGTCTCACCGTGATGACCCCGTTTTATTTTGATGTCAATAAGTCAAAGTCGTTGCGACCTTGGGCACAAAAAATAATTCGATTGATAACTAGACTATGCCTACGGTCGTCGAGATTTGGAGGATTGTTGATCATGACCAGCAGATGACATCTGTTTTTATTGTGGTCAGTAGGTCAAAAGTCGCAGTCATGGTTTCCTTGAACAAAAAGTACTTGTCCGGTTTATTACTTCAGTATGCTTCGCCCTACAGTTCTTAATTTGGTACGGAAGTTGGTAATGACCAAGATGATACTTATCAATTTTAAGATCAGTGAGGCAAAGGTCACTTTTGTGGTGACATTGAACACACAAACGCTTGCCCGACTGATAACTAGGACATGCTTCTTACTTTAGCCCTCAAAGTTTAAAGGGATGTTTGTCATGATCAGCAGATGGATCCGTTTGATGTTGAGGTCAGTCGGTCAAAGGTCAAAATCATAGTAACCTTATACAACAAAACATTGTCCGAATGGTAACTGGATTATGTGTAAGCTTTCAGTCCTCAAAATTGTCAGGGAGGTTGGTCATGACAAGTAGATGTCTTAAATGAATATGAAGTAGGTAATTCAAAGGTCACGGTCGTGGTGACACAAAAAGCTTGTCCGATTGTGACTTGAACATTCTTGGTCCTACAGTCCTCAAACTTTGTAGGGATATTGGTCATAGCCAGCAGATGACCCATTTTATTTTGAGGCTAGTAAGTCATAGGTTGCTGTGACCTTTGACTCAAAACTCTAGTCCGAGTGAAAACTAGTCTGGCCCACATTAATTTACGTCATTTGAAAAGCATTTTCTCCTTAAAGTGCCTTTTACCGGAAAGTGTAACAAATTAGAAAAAAAGTTACCTCCTATGTCCCCGTTACGCATCCTCCCAGTTAACAAATGTCGTCCCAACATCGACAAGCATTTGTATTCGTATAAATAGAAGTATACATGTGAACTTTCATCTTTATATGGGTGTCAATTTAAACGATAAGTAAGTTAACTTAAAGTTATGAATTCCAAGTGGTCAATCAATAAATGAAAACACAAGTGCACCATGATAGTTTATGCTTAATATATGAAATTCTGTCTAATCAAAGGCCTGTATTTTACAATATCTGGTCTTGAAATAGGACTCGTACTGTGATTACCTTCACCTATAAGCCGGGACTAACATAGCATAAACACAACTTTTCCCTGAATATCATTTTATAACCTTCTATAGAAAACAACAAAATCAATACATAAGCAATGTTATTATTTAGTAAGGCTTAAGAAACACTTGGGAAACCGATACATATCAACAGCATGGAATTGAAACATGAGCAAAGTATATCTAGGTGACAACTTTCTTGACTGATAATTGAGCCTACAGACGTGCTGGACTGGCCTTGGAAAAACTTAGATGAGACCCTATTTTGCGGAAACCTCCACCCGTTTGTCATCCAGAATAACAGGATCTGTCTTACCAATACACCCGTTTGTCATCCAGAATAACATGATCTGTCTTACCAATACACCGGTTTGTCTTCCAGAATAACAGGATCTGTCTTACCAATACACCGGTTTGTCTTCCAGTATAACAGGATCTGTCTTACCAATACACCGGTTTGTCTTCCAGTATAACAGGATCTGTCTTCCCAATACACCGGTTTGTCTTCCAGAATAACAGGATCTGGCTTACCAATACACCGGTTTGTCTTCCAGAATAACAGGATCTGTCTTACCAATACACCGGTTTGTCTTCCAGTATAACAGGATCTGGCTTACCAATACACCGGTTTGTCTTCCAGTATAACAGGATCTGGCTTACCAATACACCCGTTTGTCATCCAGAATAACAGGATCTGTCTTACCAATACACCGGTTTGTCTTCCAGTATAACAGGATCTGTCTTACCAATACACCGGTTTGTCTTCCAGTATAACAGGATCTGTCTTACCAATACACCGGTTTGTCTTCCAGTATAACAGGATCTGTCTTACCAATACACCCGTTTGTCATCCAGAATAACAGGATCTGTCTTACCAATACACCGGTTTGTCTTCCAGTATAACAGGATCTGTCTTACCAATACACCGGTTTGTCTTCCAGAATAACAGGATCTGTCTTACCAATACACCGGTTTGTCTTCCAGAATAACAGGATCTGTCTTACCAATACACCGGTTTGTCTTCCAGAATAACAGGATCTGTCTTACCAATACACCGGTTTGTCATCCAGAATAACAGGATCTGTCTTACCAATACACCGGTTTGTCATCCAGAATAACAGGATCTGTCTTACCAATACACCGGTTTGTCATCCAGAATAACAGGATCTGTCTTACCAATACACCGGTTTGTCTTCCAGAATAACAGGATCTGGCTTACCAATACACCGGTTTGTCTTCCAGTATAACAGGATCTGGCTTACCAATACACCGGTTTGTCTTCCAGTATAACAGGATCTGGCTTACCAATACACCGGTTTGTCTTCCAGAATAACAGGATCTGTCTTACCAATACACCGGTTTGTCTTCCAGAATAACAGGATCTGTCTTACCAATACACCGGTTTGTCTTACCAATAACAGGATCTGTCTTACCAATACACCGGATTGTCTTCCAGAATAACAGGATCTGGCTTACCAATACACCCGTTTGTCTTCCAGAATAACATGATCTGTCTTACCAATACACCGGTTTGTCTTCCAGATTAACATGATCTGTCTTACCAATACACCGGTTTGTCTTCCAGATTAACATGATCTGTCTTACCAATACACCCGTTTGTCTTCCAGTATAACAGGATCTGTCTTACCAATACACCCGTTTGTCTTCCAGAATAACAGGATCTGTCTTACCAATACACCCGTTTGTCATCCAGAATAACATGATCTGTCTTACCAATACACCGTTTTGTCTTCCAGTATAACAGGATCTGTCTTACCAATACACCGTTTTGTCTTCCAGTATAACAGGATCTGTCTTACCAATACACCCGTTTGTCATCCAGAATAACAGGATCTGTCTTACCAATCACAGGATCTGTCTTACCAATACACCGTTTTGTCTTCCAGTATAACAGGATCTGTCTTACCAATACACCGGTTTGTCATCCAGAATAACAGGATCTGTCTTACCAATACACCCGTTTGTCATCCAGAATAACAGGATCTGTCTTACCAATACACCCGTTTGTCATCCAGAATAACAGGATCTGTCTTACCAATCACAGGATCTGTCTTACCAATACACCGTTTTGTCTTCCAGTATAACAGGATCTGTCTTACCAATACACCCGTTTGTCATCCAGAATAACAGGATCTGTCTTACCAATCACAGGATCTGTCTTACCAATACACCGTTTTGTCTTCCAGTATAACAGGATCTGTCTTACCAATACACCGTTTTGTCTTCCAGTATAACAGGATCTGTCTTACCAATACACCGTTTTGTCTTCCAGTATAACAGGATCTGTCTTACCAATACACCGTTTTGTCTTCCAGTATAACAGGATCTGTCTTACCAATACACCGTTTTGTCTTCCAGTATAACAGGATCTGTCTTACCAATACACCGTTTTGTCTTCCAGAATAACAGGATCTGTCTTACCAATACACCGTTTTGTCTTCCAGTATAACAGGATCTGTCTTACCAATACACCCGTTTGTCATCCAGATTGACAGGATCTGTCTTACCAATAACAGGATCTGTCTTACCAATAACAGGATCTGTCTTACCAATACACCCGTTTGTCATCCAGATTAACAGGATCTGTCTTACCAATCACAGGATCTGTCTTACCAATAACAGGATCTGTCTTACCAATAACAGGATCTGTCTTACCAATAACAGGATCTGTCTTACCAATACACCCGTTTGTCATCCAGATTAACAGGATCTGTCTTACCAATCACAGGATCTGTCTTACCAATAACAGGATCTGTCTTACCAATAACAGGATCTGTCTTACCAATAACAGGATCTGTTTTACCAATAACGGGAGTTGTCTTACCAATACACCAGTTTGTCATCAAGAATAAGTAATCTGATTATTATTCGTTGGTCCCCGAGTTCGAACGGTAGCGGCCTCTGGATTGAGTCTGAACGTCAACGTAATATAGCTGATCGTATTGCGTATCCTGCCTTGTTGCCGTGTGAGTGATTGACATTGCAAAGAACAGTCAGTCGGAATCTGATCCACTAACTCCAGACCATGCCCATAGTTCTTACCACGTAATTTTCATTAGCAATCTCTTACGACGCAGTTTAGACTCACATTTCATTGATAGATTGTTACCACAAATTTCGATATAGAACCATATTCTTACCTTCTCCCAAGATAGACTGTAAACCGGTGTAAACCGACTCAAACTGATGTACAACTTCATCAAACTCCATCCCCAAACTAACGCTCTTGGATAGGTTTCGCACAAGTGCCCCATAATTCGCATAAAGAGTTCAGCTTCTCAAACACTTGCTATCTGTTTAACCCAAGTAACGCGCATGCCGGTAGTCTAGGGACCGTACCATACAATATACAAGAAAGACCATTGATGCAAAGCATCAAAGGGCGCCGTTTAATAGTTTATGCACTTGTTATATGTTGAAAAACAAGGAATGTCAAGGCCAACAAGCATATTATGGTGCATTGAACCGCATCTATGAAATTCTCAAAATATTTGTAGTATTCTGCATGACAACATAGGCAAAAACATCGAAATTGAAGATGTATAAGAGTGTTTCCATTTGTTCAGTCCATCAAGAAGTCTTTAGATTCAAAGTGTTTATTTTAAGTTGTGTATCAAGTTATATAAAATAATTGTGAAAGAAAAATAAAACATATCGAAGTCATATGTAAAATGTTTCGTTTGAATATAAGCATGTAACAACATTGCAAAATAAACTACTAAGAAGTTGTTTAAGGTATTAGCACGTATGAAATGATTATGTAGTGAACTAAATGATTATGACAATATCTAAAAATAAATTTAGAAAGGAATTATATTCTGGAATTGTTCTATTTATTTGCGCATTTTTAGACACTGTTCATGAGAATCTTCGGTGACAGGTTGGTTGTCATATCAGAGATTGTTCATAGAAAAGGGGTCTCCATTAAAGCATAAGCATACGACATACATGTAAAAATATAAATTAAATTGAAATGATGACTTGTTTTTAAATGATATGATATAATTGTTGTGTTTTAATGTAGGTATGTAAGCATAGAAGCTCCGCCTCTATATGCAAATTAGTAACCGCCCTGCTAAGGCACCAAGGTGGAACCCCGAGAAGTATCAGAGAGGCAGTATGATTCAGACTATTAAATATTTACTACATTTATTCTACAAGTGTATAACATGTGAGTACATTAATAGTCTGAATCATACTGCCTCTCTGATACTTCTCGGGGTTCCACCTTAGTGCCTTAGCAGGGCGGTTACTAATTTGCATATAGAGGCGGAGCTTCTATGCTCACAACATTACATCAATGAGCGTCGAAATGACCCGTAAAAAGCAAAATGTTTCATTTCATTGGTAAGCTTCTTGTTTACATATCATTTGAAACTCACGAGCTTGAGTGTAAATGTAAATATGATTTCACGAGGTTACGTACTCAGATTGCGTATAGCAGTGCGCGTGGAACGCATGGGACGTAAGCAACATATGAAACGTGGAACAGCTCAAATTCAGACACGAACTAAAATCATATTGTACAAAAAAATATCATCCACAAATATAAGCCATATGTTTAAACATTATGTCCATTGATTAACACTGTCTATTATTGATTAACAGTTTAACCACCAATGAAGAATACGTCAGATTTGTGTCATTGAAGGGTTAAAAAGTGACGAATGCAATCCATAGAGATAATAAATTTGGCTAATTTATACCATTATGAAACTGTGTCCTTTAGTTTGAAGAAATATTACGAAGTTCATTTATTTAATGCACAAACTATTTTTTTTTTCTATTTGACATGTTAACGTCATTCTCTTTCAACGGAGCTATAATGCTACGTGAACAATATGCGTTAATAAAGCATTGCCGAACTTCTGAGGACTTGTACATAATATAAAATTGAATCAGATATTGATACTTTTTTTATCCAATAATTATGCCAGTGACGAATAGTGTTAATATAACATTGTATTTATAATTGAAAATGTTATAAACTCAACACGTGAGACTAATTGAACATTTCCAGGCAAAAAAGAAGAATCCCACCTGGACGGAGGCGAACACGAAATGTCAGCAGTATTGTTCATGTAAAATTTACCCTTTATAAATTATTTGAAAATATTAATGACTTTGTCCATTGCATTTATTTTATGTGTATATGCTATTGCTTTACTAAATGGTAAAATAATTGTGAATAGAACATATATGGTATAAATCGTTATGAATATCTGGTCAAGAAAAAGCGGCAAAGGGCAATAATTATGTAATTAGCTTAAACACAGCTATAGTCATTGTGCACTGCACTTCCTCTCGTTGTGCTAAATACCATTGAATGATGTTTAATGAAATTCCAAAAAAAGTAGTTTTCTATTTATGCTCCGGACAGGAAAAGATACAAAGGGAATAACTCTTGCAATACGCTGAAATAGAGTTATTGTTCATGTACACTGCAGTTCTAATCATATAGGGGGAGGGGGCAACGTCACCATGCTGGAATGACAACTTGTAGGGAAGAATAAGTGATATGAAATAACAATTTGTGTAGTACTTTAATAAACATTATCATTTCGTCCGAAAGTTGCAAACATAAATAGAACATAATTATTGAACTGTAAAGTTGCAAACATAAATAGAACATAATTATTGAACTGTTATATAAAAGTGAACATTGTTTACTAGATGAAATGCATTTATAACATAACATGCCTTGTCTTTAGCTATTTAATAATACTAAAATGTAATGTAAAATTGCATAAAAATCTAGTCAATGGAGTTATTATGTTAACTTCTTCATTTACATAGTAAAGAAGAGTTGAAAATGGATGTTTTTAGTTGATATTAACACAAAAACAGCATGTATCTTATTGGACAATGGCAATTTTTTCAAATATGATAAAAATAACGCATTCAAACTGAATATGTATCAGACTATGTATGAAAGAAATAATACTGTATCTATTTTTCACAAAGGTTTTGAAATACAACAATGCACATATAAGCATAAATAGGCCAAATATGCAAAAAAAATAATAGTAAACAATGTGTGAAAGTGATACTGAACACTTAAAACAATTTCTTTGTGCATTAAATGAATATATACCAGAAAAGCAATACTAAATCAAGTCCAAAATGTATAATAACATGAAGAACACCCCTTTATGAATATCTTCATAACAAATCAGAGTACATGTAAACAATAATCATTTATATCATTAGTATCATATGTGTCTAGTTTAAAGTGTGTTTTCATTTGCATTAAATTACATTGTAATATATACCAGAAAAGCAATTATAAAAATCCTTAAATGTATAAGAAACTGAAGACAATAAAGAATAACACCCATTTATGAATATCTCCAAAACAAATCAGAGGTCACCTATATATAAAACAATAATCAATCATATAATTAGTATCAAATGTGTCTAGTTTTTGTGTGTCTGTTCATTATCTTTAAATGAGCATCTTTAAAGTGAAACTCTTTTTTGAAATCAATACATATAATTGTATTTATAACACACATCAACTTGAATGAAAAAACAATAACTACTTACTAAATAATGCATTTACTGAAATATCGTTTACTGATAACAAGCTGGTCACCCTGTTTATAATAGCAGAAAGCATGACAAATATTAAATGATTGGTGATTGCTAAAAGATCTACTGTGGTCTACTATAGTATCACAAGGCAGAAATACCATGTTTTATGTCCATTCTTATTAATTCGCAAATTGAACTCAAGATCCTTCATTAGAAACATTGTTGTTGACATCTATCAACCCATTTTGAAAAATGAAAACAATAATATTAATTATCATAAGTCTTATTTGGGAGTAAGAGTGCATCTTTAAAAATAGTGTGTGTGTTTTTTCACTTAAATATGTAACAATTCAATTTGACAAATGAGACAAAAGTTAGGAAATAGAAGTAGTAATTGTACATAATACAAAACAACAACAAAAATTGACAAAGCTCAATATAACAGGAAATCTATATGAAAACACAAATCCTTAAAGGCCATAATTATTTAAACTGAATAAAGGTATAAGTAATACTTTTATAAAGCTTTTACTCACAACATAGTTATTATCATGGTACACTATGGGACTTTTATCCAAATTTTGAAGATTTTTTACTGTGAATTAAAAATATTTTGTCTATATTTGATTTTTTTTTACATTATCATAGATTATGAAATAAACACAACAGTTTCTGGTAAAATAAACTTCAGTTAACAGAAAAATAAAGTTCAACCGAACATATTATTGATACACATGGAAAAAAATCATTTTGATTGATCTTGTGAGTCTTCGGAACAGAGCAGTATTTCGATGTTTGAAAATATATAGCAGTTTTATAAATTCATAAAAAATAGTTAATAACAACCTGCTGAAATCATTTTAAATATTTTCTATGATGCCTAATGAACAATTTAAAAGACAATTTATGAAAGTTTACCGTTCAGTTTTGAAGGAAATATACATAATGTCATGTAATTATACATTTTTATAACTAATAAAATGCTTAAAAATCAACATTTTTCTTGTAAAAAGCTTAATTGGACTTATTCATAAAATGTAATTATTCAAATAAATGAATTTTACTTGTGATACTAACTCAGAATTCAGATTTAAAAACAATGAATGTACTTTTAAATTAAAATATGTAAAGAAACAAGAACACTAAGTAGGCAGTAATGCCCCTCCAAAAATGTCAGAGTGAAAGTTCTCAACTAATGTCTTTTTAATATTATAACATGTAAACAGTCTCTGTTGGTAATCGATGTCTATTTGTTTTATTTAGTCAATGGTATTCTAACATTTAGAATTTTTCACAATAATTCTTCACTCTTCAACATTTGAAGTTTGGTTTGTTCCCATGCGTTTGTACTTGTAGTGTGTGCACAGATGAAAATTACTCAATGCTGAGTCAATGCTGATTTGGGTTTCATGCCCCTTCAGGTTCTTTACCCATGTAGAATGTTTAGTGCTGTAAAAGAAAAAAAAGTACTTTCTAACTAATTTGTATAGATAATAATACTGCCATACATATACAAAATAAAATATAAACAGTTTAATATTTCTCAACATTATTTAAAAAAAACAACAATAAGCTGATACATACATGTATATAATATAAAGAAAATTACTAAATTTATCAATAAAATTCATCATCACCACCACCACTGGATTATTGAAAACAGTGAGTTTATAAAACAACAAACACCAACTCAAATATGTTTTATATGAAATACTCACATCATCTCTATCAGATGTGACTGGCTTGTGGATAGACATGGATGTCAAATCGGTCTCAATGATCCAACAAAGTATTTAATGCAGGCTGGAATTCTTCATATAATAGTAATATTCAGTCCTTCTCCTGCCTGAAAGAAATTAGACTTCTGATTATCAACCAACAGAAACTACAACCGTAAAATACAAATGCACATGTATTAATTATACATTCTGCACTAATATCCGTTTTAGCCAAGATTAAGGGTTGGTAGGCACAAATGTGTAGTTGTTGTGCATTTGGTTGATAATGATTCACAACAGTATGGCGTTCAACGAGACCTACACCAAGCAAATGAATGTCGTTTGTGTCCAAGCTGTTGTGGCTTCCAGCCCGAAACCATGTACATCTTTTAATACAGGTTTATTTTGAAAATATGCAGTTTGTAAACAAATAATGGGTATTTTTAAGTCTAATATTTTTCTAAGATAAAATAATCAAATAAAAGATTACATACTCATATCATATACATAAATGATGTACATAAGTACATTTAAAAATATGTAACATGTACATAATGCACCAGTCATTTGTAACCACGCCCCCCCAGGTCTGGGGATATGCCGGGGAAAGCCGGGGAAATGGGCTGTGTTTTTACCTTTCAGGTGGCCTCGCAGTGTCGGGTGAATGCGGTGGTTTTGCCTTTGAGCAAAATATAGCAGGGAATATGCCTTACCTAGGATCCCTGGGGTACGGGGCATATGGCGAGGATTTGACCATCAGTTCGTCCCCGCAGGACGAGGATTTTAACCGGGGTTGGCTGGACAGAAAGTCAAAGTCCCAGCTATTCCCCGGACCTGGGGGGGCGTGGTTACAATTGAATGGTGCATTATAAGTAGATGTAAAGTATGTAACATGTACATAATGCACCAGTCATTTGTAACCACAGCCCCCCAGGTCTGGGGATATGCCGGGGAAAGCCGGGGAAATGGGCTGTGTTTTTACCTTTCAGGTGGCCTCCCAGCGCCGGGTGAATGCGGTGGTTTTGTCTTTGAGCAAAATATAGCAGGGAATATGCCTTACCTAGGCTCCCTGGGGTACGGGGCATATGGCGAGGATTTGACCATCAGTTCGTCCCCGCAGGACGAGGATTTTACCCGGGGTTGGCTGGACAGAAAGTCAAAGTCCCAGCTATTCCTCGGACCTGGGGGGGGGGGGGGGCGTGGTTACAATTGAATGGTGCATTAAAAGTAGATGTAAAGTATGTAAAATATATATTTATAGAACATGTAGAAATATTAAAATGCTGTCTTAACATTTAGCAATTAAAATGATTTAAGAATTCCAAAGAAATTAAAAAACAAACATTTTTGAACACATAAACTTACACAACTACTCAAGGATACTTACATGAATAGCCCTTTGATACGAATATCCCAGTTCCATGCTGATTGTTGACGTTAGTTTTTTCGACAGAAAATCTTCTCTTACGCGTATAATTCACTTATAATCCATGTTTTACTGTAATGACTCAAATTATTAGATGTATCGTAATCAACTGTCAGTGTGCACTTTTAGTGTTTACTTATTTTAAACGTATATTCATGACAAAACTTCATCGAGTTTCCAACTATAAATCGACGATGTAGAAATTCCATTATTGACCTATGAATAGCAGGGAAATACCTTCTGGTTCTAAAAATAGCAACATCCGGATATGTGTAGTGTTCTAAAAATTAAACAACTCGGGGGCAATCGTAATAAAATTTTACTAATGTCACCTTCAACACATTAACAAATAAAGTTAGGTGAACATTTAATTCCAATATCGATTAAATTAAAGAAAACAGCTTACCTCATGGTTTATTAACGCAGTAAACATAACAAAACAACATAAAACATAATTATTCCCATTCACATAATTACCGGTCCACACATTTTACATTTCATTCGGAACTCCTCCGAATATTTACATTTCCGGCACATGATATTACAGTTAACCAATCGGAAAACGTAAACGAAACGGGAACAGTTATTAAACTTATTTGTCTTTCTTCCGATATAATGTTTTGAAGATAAATTGAAGATAATCTATTCAACCATAAATAGCATTTTTAACACCCATGCAATCGCCATCCATTTGCAATTTTTAATCATAATAAAATAACAGTAAAACCCAACTGTCAATCAACTTAAAAACCGCTCCTACCACTAACTAAAATAAATTCCCATTCCATAATAGGCGCGCACTCCAGTGCGGCGCCAATAAAATCGAGCATACCCTGTTCTACCACACGTCGTGAAATTGTGGTCATTGCCTAATGTTCTCAAGCCAAGAATGGTACAGTTCATCATTTTACATTGACCATTATCTGACTGATGATGGTACGGGGTCGTCATGAAATAGATTAGATCACACCTTTTTTGCAACTGGTCAGACAAATCCTTCTCCTTTGGTCATGATGTTTTTACCAAGTATCCTAAAGCATAAAATGATTTTTTCAAAAGCTTCACTGCAGCAGTCTTGAATTACTCCTGTTAGATCTTTTCGTTATGCTGAGCCTGTGCGAAACGCGTGGAATGATCGCAAACTACAAGCTTACACTCATACCAGCCCTCTGACCTCTCCAGATGAACACAGTCAATTGAGATTATTTCAAACCCACTAGTAGTCTCGAATTGTTGCATTTCTTCTCGTTCATGAAAAGTTGGTTTCTTGTCCATTAGACATAAGCAAACATATAGACAAAGGGTTGTTATCAGTGTAAACATCGAACGTGGGTGCGTAGTAAATGAAAATTACCGAATCCCTCTGTAACAGATCATTTCAGCACTGAAATTTCGAGCTTACAAGAATAATACTTTCATTCTGCTGTAGCCAGTTTTGTCGATCTGTTTATTACCACCGTAATACCACCATCCTTTTGCTTTTGGTAGATGATGGTATCAAAACATCCTTGAGCTGCGTCTAGACAAGGAGACGAATAAAGTCTGGGAAGCAAAATACAGAGGCACTTCTTAGTATATCCATCAAATCACAGTATCTTCACAGTACCTTATGGTGCTCCATTGTACAGATAACTTAATTACCGGCAACTTTCTTCTTAGTTAGGTTATCCACCTATCCTGGAACGCTCAGATCATACAGTATCTGTTCTCTCCGGCTGAAACCTAGAATAAATTTACGGTAGTATCCCACTAGACCGAATACTCCCATACTAATTTCACTGTTTTTGTTACCTGTTACTTTAGCTAAGACACATTTTAAATATCTGATAGACCAAGACGTCAACCGTCTTCAAAAATAGTTGTCCTAAGAACCTTATTTCATTTGGGGGAAAAAGTAGCACTCACTTGGTATCAACTTAATACCCTTTGAACGGAATCCTTGGAAAACTGTTCTAACGTCCAGGATGTGCTCGTCAAAGGTTTTGCTGAAAACCAAGACAATATCCAGGTAAGCTTCCCATAACCCAAAGTGGAGTTTAACCTCTTCGTACAGACCCTTTGGCGTTCTGAACGTCCTGTATTCTGAAATTCGGTCGCATGTCGTGCAAGGAGTTTTCATTCAAATTTCTATGCATACTATCGGACATGAACTTCCCTGACGAACATACATCAAAGGACCCGCGTACTCTGAACTAACTCGTTATTCTGTCCGACCGGAGTCTACTCCAGCAGTTCGATGTTTATCTCCAAATAAGGCACACACTATATTGTTCACATCCTCGAATACATAGCTGCATTCAGTATGCAACACTTATTCAATCTGACGAATTTGTTCAGAATCAAATATCTTGACTAGTCAAGATGCACGTCCGTATCTCATAACTCTGTATCACAATAGTTCATTCAAATGTCATATATTATGTCAATATCCTTTCCAGACTGAAGGCATGTTCTGTAAGAGATTTCGCGACTGCCAAAGTGGTAGTGAAGGTTTCCACTTCGGCATTGACCACTCCTTGTCTTTTGAACTATGCATGACCCGATGGTCGCCTTCCACAGTATCAGCAATGTTTTCTGACTTCTGTCCATTACTTGCGAAGTCCTACAGGAGTGAGTGCCTCCGTTATGCTCACTTGTGGATCTTTAATCGAGACACTTGCAATATATATATTCTTTGTTTTAAGCTTCCCATCCATTTCTTTGTGTCTCCTTTTTATCTCATTCATGGCTTTAATTCAACCTTCACCATTTTCAAATGTTTCAACAGAGTAAACATTGTTGTAAATCAGAATCTGGTAAAAGTTTGACGAAAAGATGATACGGTTTAATACTGAAAAATAGACTCCAATTTGAAATGCAATTTAATAATAAAAATGCAGGACACTAATATAAATGATAGAAAAGATTCATCCTGGCTAACCACAAACACCTTGAATCATTGTGATCATTAAAATAGAAATAATCCATGTCTGTGTAGAAGGACTTAAAAGTGTACGATTAAACTCGACCATGCATTGTTCTTGCATTGGCATCCTGTCATTGGTATTCACATTAAACAGCGCATGCCTAGGATTTGTTTTTTTTTTTACATTTTTTTTTTTCGAGCTATGAATTTTCAAAGTATAATACTGGCGGCAATATTAAGACGTCCGTCAAATTCATCGCGTTCTATAAATACACCAGAGGATAACTTTGTCAATTCAGCAGATCCTAAAGAAGACTACACGGATATTTAATGTTCTTGTTGATGCCTTACGTGACGTTGATTTCAGCCGTTGTTGTTGATGCCTTACGTGACGTTGATATCAGCCGTTGTTGTTGATGCCTTACGTGACGTTGATATCAGCCGTTCTTATTGATGCTTTACGTGACGTTGATTTCAGCCGTTGTTGTTGATGCCTTACGTGACGATGATTTCAGCCGTTCTTATTGTTGCTTTACGTGACGTTGATTTCAGCCGTTCTTGTTGATGCCTTACGTGACGTTGATTTCAGCCGTTGTTGTTGATGTCTCACTTGACGTTGATTTCAGCCATTCTTGCTGATGCCTTACGTGACGTTGATTTCAGCCGTTCTTGTTGATGCTTTACGTGACGTTGATATCAGCCGTTCTTGTTGATGCCTTCCGTGACGTTGATATCAGCCGTTGTTGTTGATGCCTTACGTGACGTTGATTTAAGCCGTTCTTGTTGATGCTTTACGTGACGTTGATATCAGCCGTTCTTGTTGATGCCTTACGTGACGTTGATTTCAGCCGTTGTTGTTGATGCCTTACGTGACGTTGATTTCAGCCGTTCTTGTTGATGCCTTACGTGACGTTGATTTCAGCCGTTGTTGTTGATGCCTTACGTGACGTTGATATCAGCCGTTGTTGTTGATGCCTTACGTGACGTTGATATCAGCCGTCCTTATTGATGCTTTACGTGACGTTGATTTCAGCCGTTGTTGTTGATGCCTTACGTGACGTTGATTTCAGCCGTTGTTGTTGATGCCTCACGTGACGTTGATTTCATCCATGGATTACCTAGGATTAAGAAGAAATATTGACGTAGAGTTCGCATATAAACGGTGAGTTTTCTTGACGGTTAATATTGTTTTGTATTTCCAAAATTCAGTCCGAAATGTATACCGATGCAAAGAAATATGTACGTAACAAATTCTTTTTGCACTATTCCAGTGTATCTTACCACTGTGTCTTTTTTTCTTTGCAGTTGTGTTTTACTTTTTTAGAATTTGTTTACAAGCAATATAAATCTAATCCATAAAATCTTACAGTGGCCTCCGTGCTCGAAATATTAACCGATAAGTGCCAGAATTGATGACTTTTATTACATTTTTTTTTGTTTCATAACAGCTACTGATAAACGTATATGTACTAGGATATGTGCACATTTCTTTCTTCTCGCAGGTTTATTGTTAGAACAGAGTTAGGTAAATCGGTATTTCATAGCATCTTCACCTACCTCAGTGACTTGGTAAATCGGTATTTCATAGCATCTTCACCTACCTCAGTGACTTGGTAAATCGGTATTTCATAGCATCTTCACCTACCTCAGTGACTTGGTAAAACCAAATTAATTTATCATCAGATTCGCTATTGAGGACATCATTATATCTCTGCTACACTCAACGAGTTTACTCACAACCAGTGAACTTTTAACAGCCTAGGAGGCATGGCAGTTAACACTCGGACTAGGACTTCTATGTTGACTGTTTGAAGCGATATCAACTAGCGGATCCAGGTTGGGGCGCACCCAGGCGCACCCCCCCCCCCCCCCCCCTTAAATTCAATGTTTACTTTTAATCACTTTTAGTTTCATTTCAGAAGAAAAAAGTAATAAAATACGCTCAAAATACACCATTTCGGACAAGAAATTCGTTAAACTGTCTTGATGCAAAACCCAAAACCCCCTCTCTAACACGTAAACCCCAATAAATTTCGTTTCTGGTGGAAGGGCACAGGTCAAAAGGTTACGCCCGCTTAGTTATGCTCCCTCTTATGTCAAATCCTGGATCCGCCCCTGACCTCGCCCAATTAAGTGGATCACACATGGTGATAAAGCAGCCGTTTGAAATAAAATTCATTTCAAGCTTCTTTTTTCACTTTCAATACAGGTAATATTAGCTATGTAAAATTGATTACTTGAACGAATCTTTAATAGTGCGCTAGCCCGATATCAAATCAAAGTACTCAAAGTACTTGAGGTGGGTGATTTGCGATATAGTTTGTATTTCATCAAAAGGCACCGATGTAAAATAATATTCAAGATTTATTTTAGTGACAATATCATTCCAATGCATTCCATCGGTATGTATTTTATCATGCTGAAAAAATGTAGAATATATTATATTTAAAAGTACTTGAATTAGGTTACAGACGAACAATTCATTTTCTAATACATCAATGTCAATAAGAAATCTTCAGACTTGAAAAAATGCCATGCCAAGCGTTTCACGTATATACTTTTCCTTAAATTACAGTTCAAATGCAATTGATTTAAGCAATACAATGGTGTTTCATATTTCTTCTTAGGAAATCTACTCACAATGAGGTAAAGCAACCTTAAGTTCTCATGTAAGCCATTTTCAATAGGCCGAAAAGTGAGATATTACTGTTGTCTTACTGACTGCAGGTATTGTTTCAAGGCGGTACCTAACAATCCTTGATATACATACCTAGTTTTTTTGTTTTTGTTTTTTTTTATATTTAGTATGTATGCACTGTGCTGTTTGTGGAGTTTTATGCTGTTCTTCCATGTTTCTTGTTTGTGATTTTTTGTTTTTGTGTTGTATGTCTTTAACGTTTACCCAGTTTACCCAGTGCCATTAAACCGGGTTTATGTTTAAACGTTTTGCTACTGAGCTTGTTTCTGTAGTTTTTCACATAAATATTGGACTGAATTCAAAGCATAACAACTATTGATATTTGCATTACTCAGACTTAACCAAAATATCAACCTAAATGAGCAGTCAAAGTATAAAATATAGTTCGTCCTGGACAACATCCGGACACTTGCTTTTAGTTATAACGTAACATAAGCAGAAGGCAATATATATATATCTTACCCAAAACGCAAATTGTACATATTCTTCACTTTGGCATTTCTTTAAATTGGCACTTTAAAACAAGCTTTTTCAGGACTCGCAGGTTAACAACCTTATTCTGCTATTTACCATGGATATTATGGTCAAACTCAATTAAAATAAAACTTTGGCTAATGGTTGAAAGATACATTTAGCTGTTTATAGGTGTGCTTTATATAGCGTGCACATTTCCGGAAGGCAACTGAGTAACTTATAGGGAAGGCGGATTATTGGAAATAATCACCTTCAATAAAAGATGAAGATTTATATGACTGACGTTGTTAATAACAGCGTATGCAAATTATAAATTTTGTTTATGACGAAGCGGTGTCGCACTATTGTTATGCACCTGCTGAACTTCACTTTCATGGAACAAAACAAAGCAATTATCAGTTTCTTAGTCGAAAGAAAACGGAAATGCTCGAACATTACGAAAACTGACGTGTCTTAACTCGCCATATATTACTATGAATTTGAGAATAATGGCTAACGGCACCATATTCGCCAACGTAATTGATCAACATTATCTAGAATTACATGGGCGCTCGATAACAGATAACGATGACATAACAAATAAGGCGTTCAGTACTTATTTATAGCTAAAAGATGATATATTTTTTAAATTCATTGTAACACGTGTCAGAAAAAAATATTATTTTTTTTTGCAACTAATTCACATTGTACGATTTACAGTATTTAAACGCATATTAAACGTTGCTAACACTTATTGAAATACAAACAAATACTTCCATTTTTAAGTGATGTTACGTACTGGTTTGAGATAGCTTATGACTATCTGTTGCACAATCAGAAAAGGCTGCAAGAATTGTTGACTGTGACACGTAACCAGTTATTAACTAAAGTGGTGGGACTTGCTATGCATATTGACATATGCTTCACAAAAGGCAACATGAATACTTTTGTGATACAGAGTTTCTTAGTTTAATGCGTGGAGTGTTTAGAAAGGTAATTATCGCCTTATGTGCAGCCAACGTGTTAGTAGCTGCTTCAGCTGAGCTATACCTATTAAACATGTAAGTTTATTGACAGCATCAAAAGAAATCAAAGCGCTGAAAGGCTTTCAGTCTGCTAAGTTTTGTGAATATAGTCATGCAATTGTAAAGAAATTAATTTAAACATCAAAATATAATATATGGATGCTCATAATTTCCTTCGCAAACACTTTTAGATTTTAGGTTCATACTTTATTAAACCAAAACCATGTAGTACTAGTCACTTTAAATATTCATTAAGTATGTGGAATACCTAAATAATTACAAAAGTATGGAGTAATACTCATTTGCGTATGAAACTTTATCTGAAACGTTCGTTTTATAAACAATGCACCGTCACGGTATTTAGGCAGTTTTAGTAAAATCTACTCCTCACTTCAAACATGACTGCATCGTATTTAATTTACTACCAGGGTATGCCCGCTAAACCAAATGCATCCAAAAAATATTGGACATGTTTAAGTTTATGTATTAGTTCTTTCTACAATGACATGATCCTCACACAAATTCCTTTGGATCGAAACACCAACATATTATTTATTCCATGTATGCATTAATATTGCCCTCAACATATGTCAGTCCTGGATATATATGCAATATAAGATATAAATATACAAGTATGAACTGTTTATGAACCAACGCGAAACCTTAAAATATACACGTATAAAACTTATATCGAATGTGTTACGTATTGTGTGTGCGCCTTCATACATGGTTTGTGTTACCGACTTTGTGAACAATTCATACATGGTATTTGTTACCTATGGTGTGTACAACTTCATACATGGTATTTGTTACCTATTATGTCTACCCTTTTATCCATGGTAATTGCTTTCCACTGTGTATACCCCGCAATCGGTAGTATTTGTTGCCTTCTCTGTATAACCCTTCTTCCAAGGTATTTGTTACCTTCTGTGTATATACTTTCATACATGGCATGTGTTACCAACTCTGTGACCCCTTCATCAATGGTATTTGTAACGTACTGTGTGTACTCCTCTATCGGTGGTTTGTGTTACCTACTGTACTCCTTTATACATGGTATTTGTGACATTCTGTGTGTACCCCTTCATGTATGGCATTTGTTACGTACTGTGTGTACCCCTTCATGTATGGCATTTGTTACGTACTGTGTGTACCCCTTTATGTATGGTATTTGTTATCTAGTTTGTGTACCCCTTCATACAAGGTATTTGTTATCTACAGTGTGTACCCCTTCATACATGGTATTTGTTATCTAGTTTGTATACCCCTTCATTCATGGCATTTGTTTCTACTGTGTGTACACCTTCATTCATGGAATTGGTTTCTACTGTGTGTACTCCTTCATTCATGGTATTTGTTTCTACTGTATGTACTCCTTCATTCATGGTATTTGTTTCTACTGTGTGTACTCCTTCATTCATGGTATTTGTTTCTACTGTGTGTACTCCTTCATTCATGGTATTTGTTTCTACTGTGTGTACTCCTTTATTCATGGTATTTGTTTCTACTGTGTGTACACCTTCATTCATGGTATTTGTTTCTACTGTGTGTACTCCTTTATTCATGGTATTTGTTTCTACTGTGTGTACACCTTCATTCATGGTATTTGTTTCTACTGTGTGTACACTTTAATTCATGGTATTTGTTACCTACTCTACTGTGTGTACCCCTGCATGCATGGTATTTGTTATTTAGTGAATGTTCCCCTTCATACATGGTATTTGTTACCTACTGTCTGAACCCCTTAATACATGGTATTTGTTATGAAGTGTGTGTACCCCTTCATACATGGTATTTGTTACCTACTGTGTGCACCCTTTCATACAAGGTATTTGTAACCTACTGTGTGAACCCCTTCATACCTGGTATTAGTTGCCAACTGTGTGTACCCCTTCATACATGGTATTTGTTACCTACTGTGTGAACCCCTTCATACATGGTATTTGTTACCTACTGTGTGAACCCCTTCATACATGGTAAGTGTTACCTACTGTGTGTACCCCTTCATACATGGTAAGTGTTACTTACTGTGTGTACCCCTTCATACATGGTAAGTGTTACCTACTGTGTGTACCCCTTCATACATGGTAAGTGTTACCTACTGTGTGAACCCCTTCATACATGGTATTAGTTGCCAACTGTGTGTACCCCTTCATACATGGTATTTGTTACCTACTGTGTGAACCCCTTCATACATGGTAAGTGTTACCTACTGTGTGTACCCCTTCATACCTGGTATGTGTTACCTACTGTGTGTACCCCTTCATACATGGTATTTGTTACCTACTGTGTTCCCCCCTTCATACATTGTATTTGTTACCTACTGTGTGCTCCCCTTCATACCTGGTATTTGTTACCTACTGTGTGTACCCCTTCATACCTGGTATGTGTTACCTACTGTGTTCCCCCCTTCATTACCTGGTATTTGTTACCTACTGTGTGTACCCCTTCATACATGGTATTTGTTACCTACTGTGTTCCCCCCTTCATACCTGGTATTTGTTACCTACTGTGTGTACCCCTTTATACCTGGTATTTGTTACCTACTGTGTGCTCCCCTTCATACCTGGTATTTGTTACCTACTGTGTGTACCCCTTCATACCTGGTATTTGTTACCTACTGTGTGGTCCCCTTCATACATGGTATTTGTTACCTACTGTGTGTACCCCTTCATACCTGGTATTTGTTACCTACTGTGTGGTCCCCTTCATACATGGTATTTGTTACCTACTGTGTGTACCCCTTCATACAAGGTATTTGTTACCTACTGTGTTCCCCCCTTCATACATGGTATTTGTTACCTACTGTGTGGTCCCCTTCATACCTGGTATTTGTTACCTACTGTGTGCTCCCCTTCATACCTGGTATTTGTTACCTACTGTGTGTACCCCTTCATACCTTGTATTTGTTACCTACTGTGTTCCCCCCTTCATACATGGTATTTGTTACCTACTGTGTGTACCCCTTCATACCTGGTATTTGTTACCTACTGTGTGAACCCCTTCATACATGGTATTTGTTACCTACTGTGTGAACCCCTTCATACATGGTATTTGTTACCTACTGTGTGTACCCCTTCATACCTGGTATTTGTTACCTACTGTGTGCTCCCCTTCATACATTGTATTTGTTACCTACTGTGTGTACCCCTTCATATCTGGTATTTGTTACCTACTGTGTGCTCCCCCTCATACATGGTATTTGTTACCTACTGTGTGTACCCCTTCTTACATGGCATTTGTTACCTACTGTGTGTACCCCTTCTTACATGGCATTTGTTACCTACTGTGTGTACCCCTTCTTACATGGCATTTGTTACCTACTGTGTGGACCCCTTCTTACATGGCATTTGTTACCTACTGTGTGGACCCCTTCTTGCATGGCATTTGTTACCTACTGTGTGGACCCCTTCTTACATGGCATTTGTTACCTACTGTGTGGACCCCTTCTTACATGACATTTGTTACCTACTGTGTGTAAGAGTCGATATTGAAAATTAAAGGTTTCACAATTCAAGAGTTTATTTATTTTTGTTTAATAAAAGTATGATTTTACAGTAATAATAGTTAATCAGAGTGTTTGCGATATTGAAGAGTACCGATATTGTTGAAGAAGGATTGGAATAAACATTGTGAGGTGTAAGAGGTCCTTTTCTAAGTTATATTATGACGTTTAAAATAGTGGAGGAATATTAACTCCAATAACCACTTTGGTCACGGGATACATGTATAACTTGCCAGTGATATTTTATTATTGAGAGACATGAAGCAGACGAGAGTTTGTACTCGGCCTGAGTAACATGGTGGCCGAACACTTATTTGATCACAGGAAATACATGGCTAATGGACATCGATGCCGAAGTCGAAGTTATTCGCTAATAAGACTAGCCGAATCTTAAATTGTTATTCTGATAGTCAACTCATTTCTGACGCAATTCGCGCCACACCTTTAATATTAATAACGACATAGTTTTCTCCTGAAAACCTACATTGGAAATATAATTATACAATCTTGTCACGAAGTGCTAAAACGTTTCAGAAATGCAAATTTATTATCTGTTTTTTTTCTTCTTGAATATAAATGCCGACTTAGGCCCTGCGAGAAAGGGTTAGAAATAACATTCAGTTCTACAACTCTTCAAAATCTTGAATTTGTCTAGAACTAACCTACCAGTTCTTCAACCTGGATTCAAGAATCTGAATATTTCCTGAATCTTGGTTCAAAAACTTGAGTAGATGTCGGACTTGGTTAACGATATTCATGCTATGTCTACTAAAAGTAGTTTATAAAAGTAAATTATGCTGCACTTTTATTAAATGACCCAATGGATAAAAATATCTGAGATACCTCCCCAGGCAATAACATTGCAGTAAGCTTCTTCTTCCAATACAGAATGACTCAAACATCCAGAATCTCTGTATGTCTTTGATTCTAGCGTCGTGGGCGATTGAAATTAGTAACACACTTCCATTTAAGATATAATTAACTTTTATTAGATTTATTTCACCCTTGTTCTGGAGATTTTCTACATTTTTTCTGTTGAAAAACCACTGAGTGTCTTTGATACATTTGACCCCTAGTTTAGTCATTTCGGGACTTAATTGCTGACAGACAAAATCATCAATTTATCTGAATTTGTTGGAGGTGCGAAAACATATCACAATTAAGTGTGTTCTGCACATTTTAAAATAACATTGTAGTATTAATCATGAAGGAGTGATAATTATAGTAACTAAATTGAAACATTATGTTGACATAGATAAACACAATAATATTAACCTGTCAATTGTCATTTTAAGAATGTGTTGTTCCAGTACTGGCCCATCTGTGCTGTCCGAGATGTGCTGTTGTTCCAGTACTGGCCCATCTGTGCTGTCCGAGATGTGCTGATGTTTCAGTACTGGCCCATCTGTGCTGTCCGAGATGTGCTGATGTTCCAGTACTGGCCCATCTGTGCTGTCCGAGATGTGCTGATGTTTCAGTACTGGCCCATCTGTGCTGTCCGAGATGTGCTGATGTTTCAGTACTGGCCCATCTGTGCTGTCCGAGATGTGCTGATGTTTCAGTACTGGCCCATCTGTGCTGTCCGAGATGTGCTGATGTTTCAGTACTGGCCCATCTGTGCTGTCCGAGATGTGCTGATGTTTCAGTACTGGCCCATCTGTGCTGTCCGAGATGTGCTGATGTTTCAGTACTGGCCTATCTGTGCTGTCCGAGATGTGCTGATGTTTCAGTACTGGCCCATCTGTGCTGTCCGAGATGTGCTGATGTTTCAGTACTGGCCCATCTGTGCTGTCCGAGATGTGCTGATGTTTCAGTACTGGCCCATCTGTGCTGTCCGAGATGTGCTGATGTTTCAGTACTGGCCCATCTGTGCTGTCCGAGATGTGCTGATGTTTCAGTACTGGCCCATCTGTGCTGTCCGAGATGTGCTGATGTTTCAGTACTGGCCCATCTGTGCTGTCCGAGATGTGCTGTTGTTTCAGTACTGGCCCATCTGTGTTGTCCGAGATGTGCTGTTGTTTCAGTACTGGCCCATCTGTGTTGTCCGAGATGTGATTTAGTTCCAGTACTGGTCCATCTGTGCTGATTGGAATGCATTGGAGCACAATACAATGGCTAACAAAGCAATAAACTCAGTCACGCTTTGTACAGCAGCTTTGGAGGTATTTGACGAGGCAGACGACATAAATGTGAATCAGATGTAAATATTACATAATCAGTGCATAATTGCATGAAGAACATGCAACGTGTTGTTGGAATCATGAAGTTTCCTGATAGATAGATTGAGTGACATACTAAGCAGTATGATGGTGACATTTAGTTGTCATATATATATATATATATATATATATATATATATATATATATATATATATATATATATATATATATATGACAACTAATATATATATCTATATGTATTTTAATTGCTGTAAAACATAACCGATGCTCAACTCAACTCAACTCAACTATACTTTATTGTAAATAAAGGCCTCCGGCCCAGAATACAACATAACATTGTATATAGTATAAAATTGAAACAGTGCCCCCTTGCTATCTCAATTATCTATCGGTTCTCAATAGCAATCATTATTTTTGAAACATAGTATGCTACTTGCTTTAAAGTGTATGCATCTTGGGAACTCATTAAGTTAATAAATGTTGACTGATATGACTGACGATTGAACCATTAAAAAGGTAATTTGTTCTTATTTCCCCGTATTGAGGACACTCAAAAAAGGCATGTTACTCATTTTCAATGATCTGTACGTTCAGACGTGTGAGACAATAAAAACAGATGCGATCATTACGCTGAACATTATAATGTCTGCCTAATTCTATATTTAGTATATGGTTAGAGCATCTAAATCGCGCTAGTGATCGTCTTATCTGAAATGGTATGTCAATGAATAAGTTACTTTTCAGGATTCAATAACGATTTAAAGCATTTATAAGTATCGCAGCGCGAAGAGCTATCGATATCGTTATGCTCATACCTACTGTCTAAGTAAACTAATATTGCAAAACGGGTTTTAATTGGGCTCATGGAAAGAAAGAGAGAGGTCGGCAATTGTTCCTCCAAAAACTGCTTTTCGTTACAACAAAATAGTTTGTTTTGCTTTTCGTCATAACAAAATAAAAACATTTAATATTTCTATGTAGTGTGTGTCTCATTTGTAGGTATGAAACTATCCTAGGGATAGAATATGCATTCCGAGACTTCCGTTTTAAGGCAAACATGCGGAATATATAAATAAAAAAAACTTTTTGGACCAGAAACGTAAACAATATTTTGTACATTATCAGCATTTGCCCACGAATTTTGAAACTAAATATTGCTCAACATATCGCTCAGTAACCGAGTATAGTGTACATTTTTCCGCTTAGCCTCCGCTATGTTTTATAAAAAAAATATATGAAAATAACAAACTTACAGCGATAATCATTTCCAAATCGAGCGGTATTTTGCTTCACGTTACAAAATGTGGCGTGACAAACCACGTGGTATGTTCACACTGATAATATATACATGGAATAGCATCAACGCTGTAAGTGGTGACTGTTAACACAATTGTGTTCAATTTTATTCTCAGTCTTTTGACTGTTAAAAATCCCTTATGATTGATTCGCGGTATGATTAATTTATATTACTGCAGAAAAACACACGTCAAGTCAAGGTAAATTCAGCGTAATTTCGAAAAGGCTGCGTCATGTGAAATTAATTAACTTTAGCTTTCATACTTGCAGTCTTGATTACCAGCTTAAAATATTTAATGATTGAATTTGAACAGAATAGAAATTGCTACCAAGTGAAGATATACTATTTGGGTTAATTTCAGGCAATATATATATATATATATATATATATATATATATATATATATATATACTTAAACTCGCCAACTTATTGGGACTATAATCCTATCCATATTTATTGGGACCTACTAGATATAATAGTGATACAGGCGTCACTGTCCTATATACAGTATAGATTGACTGTTGGAATGCTATGTATATCAATATACATCAGAAAATCTTGAGACATAGGTACCTTTTTAGTGTCACCAACTTCTTGGGTCAGACCCATCATTTTACTGGGGCTTTAGACCCAATATGTTATATATAATATATAAAATGCATTAAGCTATTGGGTCGAATCGGTATGATTCCACGCTTATCTTTGACACTAGGGCTGAATGAATTTAAAATTTCAAAATGTATGGATTTAGATATAACATGTCTTACTTCTAGTAGACATGATGATCAGATCTGTTAACAAAATTGGACCAGGAACCAATTTCCAAATTGGCCCACCAAGAGGCTTAAGTCGTTTCCTGAAAGTGGGGACAGTTGGAGGCAATCAAAAACTGACAGCAAGACATTAGTTTTTTTTAACTGAATATTGTAAAAAGAACTTCTGGATATAAAGAAGTATGAACAATCAACCCTGTAACCAATTTGATATGTAAATAGTTTGGACCCCGTCGAGACAGCATCTGTAGTTGTTTCATCAGGATCCTATTTATTTGCTTTGAAGGTTTATATCACTTTGAAATATAAATAGGTAATTTTGCCTCCGACTTCTAGATAAAATAGAATGTTTGACAATATTGACAATATTGTCAGAAAAGAGCATCAAAATATTTTAGTGATAGTTCTATTATCAATTTTAATTATTACATAATGATTGTCCAATTTGTAGGGCTGTGGATCGCCGGTCAAGTGGCGATCCGATTCGATCCACGAGTCAGAGATGACGATTCACAGATCGAACCACGAATCATCAGCATTAATTAACGACCACATAAACACCTTACGAAAATCATTTTCTTTAAATTTGTGTTGTAAAATAATATCTATTTTGATATTTGTGTTATAGCTTTCATCATCTGTTCATCGAAATTCAGTTTGAAAACTAGATGGGTGTTGTTTTCGAGCATAGCGTCGAAAACAGATGTCTCCCCTAGCATATGTTTGACCTAAAGAATGGGAGACAACTTTGTCATGAAGTAAATTAGAGTAATGGTTCCTGTACAAAGCAATCCCTCTCATTGAACTTTATCATTCTATGAAGTTTTATCAAATTACATCCAATACTTTTCATGGTATGCTCCAAATAAGAAAAAGTAGCAAAGGGAAATAACTGTGTAATTAGGTAAAGTAGAGTTATCTATTTATATTCCAAGTTTCCATCAATTCCTTCAAGTAGCTTCTGAGTTCTGCTCTGGACAAAGTACACCATTAAAAAATTGAAAAAGGGGAGATAACTCTGCAAAAAAATGGTCTAGAGTTATAACTCTTGCAAGGGGCACAACTTCACATCGCCATCTAGCTATGTTCCAAGTTTCAATCAATTCCTTCAAGTAGTTTCCGAGTTCTGCCTCGGACAAAAAAATTCCCAGAAGACTAAGAATAATAAGAATAAGAATAACTACAAATACAATATGTCTCCCCCTTTCAGAGAAGGGGAGACATAATAATAACAACACAGCAATGGAAAGATAGCAAATACTAGCAATACCCTTATGACTGTTCTTACTCAGTAGTTTCTTTCTCCTAGTGAATAGCTCACATACGAATCATTTAAGTCAAACGTTAATGCTGGCAAATTATTTATTTTACAAAGCGTGTGTGTATCAGTCCTGTCAACCAATAAGCCCGATTTATTTATTTATTATTTTATATCCATAAAATTATAATTAATTTCTTGTTCATTGTCATTCTGATTTAAGATTTAATTTCAAAACATGTTTTTGTGTTTTGAAAATTCATACAAGAATATCATCGAATCTTATATAATGACAAAGGTTCGTTGCTACCTATAGATTGATTCTTTACTTTCTGTTCAGAAATGAACAGTTTAAAATGGCAAGATAATGAACAAAAACGTTATACTTTGTATAACTTATATAATGTGCAAAAGATTGCGATCCACCGATCTCGGCAATGACGAATATCCGTACACGATTTTTAGGCCTGATTCACGGATATCCGAGTACTCGGATACTCGTAACAGCTCTACCAATTTGGATGATTGGGTTAATCAGTGCAGATAATTCGAATTATGTATACTTTTTATCATGTTTTATACGTTAATAATTGTTACTGTATTGGATAGGGTTAGTATTAATGAAGCTCGTTGTGTTAATAAATCGCTAAACAATAAACATAACTTTTTGTCATTATTATCAACACCTAACCTTAATACGTGTACCACAGTATTTAACCTTTTAATCAATGATGCCATTAAAAGCTTTAACAAACTAAGAAAATCCAGCGTTTTCAAACATTTTGTGGCCATTATACATGTATTTGAGCGTTGCAAATACCTACAGATGGAAACTTTGTGAGACACCGCCAGCTGTGAGAGTCCCAGCATCCAAACTATTTTGCATAAGAATTGACACATCCCATAATTCAATCAGTAATACCAAACCGGAACCGGAAGAGTTGTCAATTTAATCAAGTTCACTACTGTAACCATTATTTACCAGCAAACATTAACGAAACATTAACTCAATGTTAAGGAAATTTCGAAGTCCCTCTGTAACAGTCCCTAGGTCTTGAATGGACCGCTATTCTTGCACACAGTTTGGAGGTCTTAAGAACCTGTGTAAATTACATCGAATGATATCGAGGGATTACTGCCAGAAGGAGCTATGTGCTTCTGGCAGCAACCCCTCGATATACCGGTATAGTGGTATATCATAACAGCGGTAGTAACATTTGCTAGTATAATCGTGAACTTGCAGTTAGAATGAGGTAAAATATGAAAGAACCATTTTAAAAAAATAATTCGGTAATCACTTAACCTATTCATTAGTGATTGTAATCAGCCCCCAAAAAGTTCGTCGATTAATCAGTGGTCAAAGTTGACGATTAATCGACTAAAGTCAACTAAAAGGGACAGTATTAATGTTTGTGAGAAAAGTTGCAAAACTTCATTAGAACTAATGTTGTAAAGGTTAAATGACTACTATAATACTCTTTGATGCTTGATACAGTATTGTTATCCCCCGACACAAAAGTTGGGGGTATATAGGAGGATATAGAGAACTTATAGAAAAATACTTTCTTTCAATTAAAAACTAGTGATAAAAGTGCAGTATTTTTTCGAAGGCAAAGACGCATGCCTTCTACAGTACTAATGAAGCATTTTCGGGTTTGGGCAAATTTCGTCAACGAATATTTGCGGCCGTCATCGTCAAGTCAGAGGGCTACTCGTCAACGATTCGTTGACTTTCTGATTAATCAGTACATCACTACTATTCATGCCTGAATTAATAGTGGGATTTTCCAATTTATTCCACGGAACAGTCTATTTTGATACAATAAGGACAAACTTTCCAAAGTGTTAAGATTTTTGATTTTTTTGGAAATTTCAGGTTGAGCAAACATAGTCCGCTTATCTGGGTCTACACCATTTGCCTATGTCTACTTTTGTCGACTTTAGGCATAAGTGCGTTAAAACAAAAGTGCAGATAGTTCCTTGAGCATTAGCCTTAAAATGGACTTTTCCATGCGATCTATAAAGACAAATTCAGTCTGAGATTTTGGGGGATTTTTTTGAGAAAAAAATATTAATAAATCTAATTTTTTTACAAAAAGTGAAACCCTGATCAGAGGGCTCCATCAGGAGCCCTCTGATCTGGTTTACACGTTTTTGCAAAGGACGCTGAAACTCGTCGCTAGGGCTGAATGGGCTAAGCGAGCACGTGTCACACTGACCGTCTACGCAGTTTCATTTTTTTTTCAGGACACTAAACATTTTAATGGCTTAGCTCTACAATAAGCTGAAAAGCACAGGACTGCAGATCTAAAACGGCTGAAAAATGACGTTGTGTGGGAAAAGGACCTTATGGAGGGACACAATGTGCAAGATTTGACCAGACGCCTCGTTCTGCCCGGCGGCTGATCAAAGCCTGCACTTTTTGTCACATAGGACTGTATAGTCTAGTAGAAAAACATTTTATCACTCTGTGTGCAGTATAAACTATAAATATCAACATAAACGTGTGAAAGCAGCTGCTTTATGACGTACGTCATGGTCTGTTCCGCAATAAGGTCCTTTTCGCAGATGACGTCAAATGTTTTTGTCGCTATATTAAGAGGCTGCGGCCACACATAATTTTGCTTACGATAGTTTAACCCTGAACCCGCCGATAAAATTATCGTCTGCTTAATCCAAACTGCTTCAATCTAGGAAATTGTGGAAATATGTCTTGGTATCTGTGAAGTTGCATAGGGGCATTTTCAATGCATCTAAAAACAAGAAAAATGTGTTTTGTGAAACACGAATGCCCCCCAGGCGGCACTTTTGTAAAAAAACTCAAAATTTCAAAGGAGCATAACTCCATCAAAATTGCAAACAGAGTTACAAACCTTGCACAGCTGGAAAGCTCGTCACAAGGAAGACACATGCCAAGTATTAAAGCTCTATGATCAATGGTTGAAAAGTTATAGCCAAGGTTAAGTTTTCGGTTAAAGGGGCATAACTCCTTAAATATTGCAGACAGAGTTACAAATCTTGCACAGCTGGAAAGCTCTTGTCACAAGGAAGACACATGCCAAGTATGAAAGCTCTATGACCAATGGTTGAAAAGTTATAGCCAAGGTTAAGTTTTCGTGACACAGACAGACAAACAGACAGACAGGGCAAAACCTATATGCCCCCGAATCACAGATTCTGGGGGCATAAAAAGAGGTGGCGCCCCACGTTTACAGGCCGTGTGACTATGATTGGAATTTTTAAAGTCTTCTTACGTGAGCTAGCCCCTTGAAGTACGTAAGTTCGGCCACCTAAGCTATAGCTAGTTTGTTTATTTGCACATGCTCGTAAGCCATGTCACCCTAAAATAATTGACCTAAACATGGAACAAAATATCAATTATTTGTCTAAATAGATCTAATAGTGAAGAAAAAAAAGCTTCCGGTCGAGATATTATCAATAGAAAACATTATGAGCAAGTTTGGCGACACAAGGTTCTAAATTCTGGCCTATAAAGTGGTTATTAGGTTATTAGCAAATTGTTGACCACGCTCGTTCACAAAAGCTCACCCCGAGCTGTGCTCAGGTGAGCTAAAAAAATAAAATCGAGAAACGCATTATGGACGGATTTTCCGGGGCAAAAAGTAGGTCAAGGTCAATGTCACATGAAAGGGACTATCCAATGAAGCAACTGTCCAAATATGGAAGCAATCCATTGAAGGATAAAATAATTATAGCACTTTTACCAAAAGGTGGTCCTGTGCGGACGCCCGCCCGCCCGGACATCACTATTTTAATAGACGATTTTTTTCGTTGAAAAATCAGTCCAAAAATGTTTGCATGGGTCCTACTTTTTAAAGTCATCAGGTGTGCGTTTCCTTCAGCTAGACTCTCAAAGTAAGAGGAAGTCAGAGGTAGATTTTAATCTTGCTTAAAAAGAAACGATCTAGCTTTTAGCAAAATGACCTTGCTTGCCTACGAAAGATTATTCCCCAACCTTTCCAAACCTAGGTGCTAGTTTTAAGCGGTCTGTAAACCTAGGTAGGGACTGGATTTCCTAGCCTCAAGAAACACACCTCCAAGTTAATAATACATAAAATTCAAATGATTTGGGAATAAATCAGACAAAGCTAAAATTTCATTTTAACTTTTATTCTTAAAGAACTCTTTTATGAACTAGAAAACGTGTCCATAGGACACAGATGCCCCCACTAGTGCTTTGTCAAAAATGCAGATTTTTCACTAAATCAAGGCCCATAACTCCGTAAAAATACATTTTAGCTGGCTAAAAATACTCAGGTGCACAAATTGACACCCTAAATAATACATCCATGCAGTTTTAAGTCACTACTACAAACGCTTTTAGAGTTATGGACGACACAAACTAAAAATGCCGCTTTTTCACTAAATCAAGGCCCATAACTCCGTAAATATAAATTTTGGCCGGATAAATACCCAGGTGCACAAGTTCATACCCTGAATAATACATCCATGAAATTTCAAGTCTGTACTACAAATACTTTTAGAGTTACGGATGACACAAACTAAAAATGCCGTTTTTTCACTAAATCAAGGCCCAAAACTCCGTAAATATAAATTTTGGCCGGATGAAAATACCCAGGTGCACAAGTTCACACCCTGAGTAATACATCCATGAAGTTCAAGTCTGCACTACAAAGGCTTTTAGAGTTACAGATGACACAAACTAAAAATGCCATTTTTTCACAAAATCAAGGCCCATAACTCCGTAAATATCAATTTTGGCCGGATGAAAATACCCAGGTGCGCAAGTTCCCACCCAGAGTATTACATCCATGAAGTTTCAAGTCTGAACTACTAACGGTTTTTGAGATACACGCGACACAAACTTTTCGGAACGTACAGACAGACGGAATGACAGACAGACAGACAGACGGACGGACAAAGGCAAATCTATATGCCCCCCTCCCTTTTTTAAGAGAGGGGGCATAAAAATACATGTTGTACCATTTATACAACAAAAAGTAACAAAGAGCAAAGCTCGCCTAGAGCTAACTGTTTGAAATAAGTACATCCCCTCCATGTCTAGGTTTTTTGCCCTGGAGTTAGGCCGGACAAAGCTAATTTTGCCTACTTTAACACATCAAGGGGAGATAACTCTGGTCAGGGTCATGTGACCCGTACCAAATTCACAGAGGCGAAAGTTTACAACATGGCCATTAATTTCTGAAAGTTTGATAAAGATTTGTTGAATAATAACAAAGAAGAATCCCGGACAGGGCTTATTTTGCCTACTTTAACACATCAAGGGGAGATAACTATGGTCTGTAGTGGACATGGTGTTTATTATATTAACATATGATAATAAATATCATGTCCACTACACTGCTCTGTTTGCAACATAAAATATTGTAGTCTGGATATTGTTCTACAAATTACAAGTATAATTCACAAACTATGAAAATGATCTAATAATATATGCATAGTAGGCAGAGTTTTTTTTACATGAACATTAAACAGGTAAAGGGTTAAAATTTGGATAAAACATATTTTCATCATCTTTAATTATGAAGTATCTATATTCAGCCTTCCATTGCATCTCCATTTCAAATATAAGCTCCCTACAGCAAATATTTCAACTATCAATCAGATTTAAACTAAAAATGACTCAGTTCAAATCCTGTGAAATTTGACTAAAATTATCAATTGTTTGAAACAGTATCTATGCAGAATCTATGTTCAGCATACAGGGCACTTCCATTTCAAATATGTGACGTCGTCTGAGAAAATGGGACCAATTGCGGAAAACATGGTGACATTATATATCAGCTGTTTTCACACATGTGTCGTTATTTTTTAGTTTAATCTTCACACACAGAGAGAGAAAATGTTTTCTCTACACGTCTATGGGTGACAAAAAGTGCAGACTTTGATCAGACGTCGCGCAGAATGAGCGGCGTCTGATCTAAGTTTGCATTTTTTGTCCCGCAATTGGTCCCATTTTTTCAAACGACGTCACATATAAGCTTCCTAGGGCAAATATTATTTCATGGAGCAACAGTGCATTACAACACTAACCCCAAAACCTTAACAGATTTCAGCCAAAAAGAATAAGTCCTATAGGCTATTACAGGTGTAATTATGAATAAAATTTAAAACTTAATTTCAATTAAGAAATGAACGCCTTCTCGCGTCTGTTCTCGGGTATATGAATACAACAGGTCGCGTGCAGAGTTCGTAAACCCCGAAGGGGTTTACATTAACTATGCATGCGACCTGTTGTATTCATATACCCGTTGAAATGTAGCGAGTAGGCGTTCATTTCTTATATTTATATTATCATTTATATTATTTCTAATTATATCAAAAGAATAATAGTCGATTTATTGGATGCCTCGAGCGATCACAGTAGCTCATCCTGAGCTTTGCTCAGGTGAGCTAAAACGCGTGACATGAAAAGTGTGACGGACAGACAGATGGACGGACAGACGGCTGGACAGACGGACTAAGACAGACGCCAGAGAAGTGATCGTTTAGTGTCACCTTCTGCCTACAGCAGGTGACACAAAAACCCTAGAACCATCAGTACTTCTGCCCCAGCTCCTGACACAACAAGGTTTTGTTATTATGGGCTATTACTCAATAATCGTCTTGAAGAGACAATTCAAAACTATAAGTCCCGTGCATGGAGGTCAACTCTCGTCTATTATTTCCCAAGACCATAAACATAATTCTGACAACAAAGCATCACAGAGTTATGGCTCTTGGTCAGATTAAAGCCCTTGTGATTGTAAACAGCTGTGTGAAGTTTCATTGCAGTAGCTTCAAGAACAAAGAAGTTATAGCCAAGGTTAAAGTTTTTCATGCCTACACCAACCATGACAATGACGACAACAACGACAATGCCAACTCCTATATACCCCTTCTCGAACTTGGTTTCTGGGGGTATAAAAATAAGCATCAACTACAGACCATGATCATCTATAACACCACATAAGGTAGTCCTTAGCTGAATGCGTTTCAATTAATGGTACTGACTAGATTAAAGATCACGGTGGCGATGACCTATTGATCGAGTTATTCAAGTTACGGTATTGAGCAGAAATGTTTGAGTGCACAGGCATTCTATATATCAGATAACTGTGACATTGACATTGATTTGGTCCCTAATTAAGTGTTGCCTTGGTGCCCGATAACATAACCTTCAAATTAAAGATAGCTACTGGTAGTATTTGAGATTGGTGACCCAACAATGTATTATACATTTTTTTATATATTCCATGAGAACTCTGAATAATTGTTGGGTCATAAAACAATTGACCCAACAATGTAATATATATATAACTTGCAAAACTCCAAGAATTGTTGGGTCATAATTTTTTAATCCATGGTTGCCCTAAGCTGAATAGTATTAAAGTTATTGAGCGGACAAGAATGGCTAACAGACAAAAAGACAATGTATTATACATTTTTTTATATATTCAATGAGAACTCTGAATAATTGTTGGGTCATAAAAAAATTAACCCAACAATGTAATATATATATAACTTGCAAAACCCTAAGAATTGTTGGGTCATAAATTTTTAATCCATGGTTGCCCTAAGCTGAATAGTATTAAAGTTATTGAGCGGACAAGAATGGCTGACAGACAAACAGACAGAGGGATGGACAAGCGGAAGATGCGTCATAACAAAATACAACCAAAGTTTCTTTGGGCATATAAAAAGAAATGATTAACAAGAGCTGTCACAGTCACATGACACATGCCCCAAAAGGACTGGGTCTAGCATGAAGGCACTTTTTCACAATTGTGCATGCAATAGGGGTTGGGAGTGCCCATTTACGCACTAATGTCAAAGGTGAAGTTTGTGATTTTTTAAGATTTAACTTACTGACCTACTTTATGACCTGGCCCCACCCTTGATTGAACTTGATCAAGATATTATCAAGAAATAATCCTGAGCTAGTTTCAGGAAGATTGGGTAAAAAATGTGGCCCTTAAAGCCTAAATAGGATTTTTCAAAGATTTGACCTACTGACCTACTTTTTGACCTGGCCCAACCCATGGTCAAACTCGATTGAGATATCATCAAACAAATATTCTGACTGAATTTCAGGAAGATTGGGCAAAAAATGGGGCTCCTACAGGGTAAACAGGATTTTTCGAAGATTTGACCTACTGACCTATTTTTTGACCTTGCCCCATCCATGACTGAACTCGATCAAGACATCATCAAGAAAAACATCCTGAGCAAGTTTTTGGCCCGAGGTCTGACCAAAACTGTCACTTTTGTTTTGGCTTAAAGGGATTCAAAAGAGTTCCTATCCAATTTTGTCTACTATATATGATCATTTTCATCAGGTTTTGCAAAAAAATTAATGACCCAACAGTTCTTAGGGTTTTGTAAGTAGTATATATTACATTGTTGTGTCAATTCCATTTGGTTAGCACTGCCTGATACTTCACTAGTCTTGGTCTGAGATTAAACTGTCTCACTAGTCTTGGCCTGTGAGTAAACTGTCTCAATGGTCATGGTCTCTATGGGAACAGGACTTGTATGAAAACAATTTATGAACCAACAGGTATTCATGTATAATATGTTGTTGGATCACTGATCTCCATTACAGCTTGTAGCTTTCTTAGCTCTAAAGGTAACCTTAAGGGGCATCTAGGCAACATTGTTGGTTAATTCGGAACCATATTAACTGTCACTTTTGTTTTGGCTTAAAGGGACTCTTTTTGGGCCCCTAGCCAATTTTGTCTACTATATATCATCACTTTCACCAGGTTTTGCGAGAAAATTTATGACCCAACAATTCTAAGGGTTTTGCAAGTAATATATATAACATTGTTGGGTCAACTGTTTCCATCTGGTCAGCACTGCACTGCCTGCTGCCTCATTAGTCCAGGTCTAAGATTAAAATGTCCCACCAGTCCTGGTTTGAGAGTTAATTGTCTTACAAGCCTTGGTCTGAAGTTCAAACTACATTGTTTAGTGAACAGGGGTGCCAGGGGGCAAAGCCCCCGAAAGCTCCTGGGTTTAAATGGAAATCAAGACTCAAAATGCAATCTCCTGCTACCTTTTGAACTGTCAAGTGTTATGTATTCAGTTCACAGTTGGGACTTTTCAATCAAATGAATGAAATAACCATTTTGGTAGAAGCTGATAATGATTATCAGCTTCTGTTCGAACGTTTTCTCCATTCACACAAGACTATTCCAAAGTCTTAACACTTTACTCCTAGGCCTGCAACAATACAGGTACTTCTCGGTTCGGTTCAGTTTCGATTATTACCCTCTCGGTTATCGATTATTCGGTTCGGAAATAGGGAACACAAGATAATTATAGAAACACTTTAAAACAACTCATTTACTTGCCAATATTCATCTAATAAGACTAATATATACATCTGTCAACTGTATCAACTATCAAGTTATGCTGCAAGCCTTCTTGAAGAAGCCGAAATGCTTCCAAAGTGCCGATTTTAAAGCAGCCAGTGGATCGCACAATTCAGACATTTTTACCTAACAACGGTAGGCAGAATATTATCGGCAAGCTGATTGGTCCAAATAAGCGGTATAGTCTAATGGGCCGTCATGGCCGTAAATTGACGCACCGAACCGAAATTTTGCGGCGCCAAACCGAAAATCGAACCGAGAAAAAAGAATCGAAAATAACCGAACTTCGGTGAACCGTTGCAGTCCTATTTACTTCATACATTAATTTTAGATCATCACTTCATTTTCTATAAATTTGTATTGTTTACAAATTTATAGAAAATGAAGTTAAAAAAAAAGAGCACAAAATGAACTTGAAAAAAATGATGGTCTGAATACCTTTAAAAATATCATGGGAAATGGAGCATTTTGCTCTATAGGAGCACATACTCTAATTTCATTTAAATTTTCAACCACTTTAAGTTTCAAAGGTTTCAATAGGTGCACTGTGCTTGTGTGGAGGAAGGGTGAAGTCTGAGCATGCAAGAATAAGAGACCTGGTCCAAATTTCATAAACAATATCCGACTCAAGCTTATGTGAAAACTGTATTTGAGCTGAGAAAAAAACATAATTTGTTTTTGACACTTGCCCACTAATTCTGAATGTGTTTTAGAAACATATTGAGAATGAGTGGGCAAGTGTCCAAAACATTTTTTTTATTTTTTTTGGACACTTGCCCAAAATCCGGAATTCTGGAATTTTGTCACCCCTGAGTGAAACAAGCAGAGCAGACCCAGATCTTTAGGAGCTGCCTGATCTGGGTCTACTCTGTTTGCAAGGGCGTGAAAACACGTGATAAACAGGTAACTGGTTGAGAAAGGTGCTAATGAAATTTTCACATGATGTCACATCGTCACCTTAAGTCCACAAAAATGTTACTCCTTCAAAAATGCGAGGGCGTTACATCTTTGTGGAATTATAAATGCGACAGCATGTTGTTATAAAATAGGCACAAGTGGCTAAAACTGCTTCTGGATAAGAGTGGGTGTATCCTTGAAATGTTCTCGAGATATTTTTATCCAGTTTTGAAATACTTTAAAATATGATTTAATAAAATGGAAAGCTTTCGTAACACTGACACGATACTACCAGGAAACACGCTGATTAAACCCGGAAGTGGTACTGTGGCCGTATCTGCGATGCCCATATATTAGACATTCCCCCTGTTCTAGGAATCCAAACATCCGGTTGCGATTCTAATAAGTGGTCAAACATAGGAATAGATTGAGAAATGGATATTTTAGAACATGCAATACACACCTTATCTTAAGCTCTGATTAATTATACACAATTGCTAGTCAGGACTCGTCAGGATTTGTCAGTGCTTTACAAACATCTTTCACAACCAGACAGCAGTGTTTGGAAATTTAAACACATACACACTTGTTGACAGTTGTTAGATAATACTTAGTGACGACAAACTTGCTTTGCCTATGTGTTATTTTTGGTTGTCTTCGTCTGCTTTCGGATTATACACTGACGAGCAATGAAAACGCAACAAAGAATATATGCTTCAATATCTTTTGAATGCAAACATATACACATCTCTTAAGGTCGTCATTTCATCTAGCAAAGTGTTAAGATTTAATGCCTGCAGAAAAAGAAAATTTAAACAAGGCATTGCCTGAGAGACGGGTGTGCAAGATGTGGTACCCAGAGCAACACAGTTACCACGCCTGTGTCAAGCTGACTGTAACTTCAATACGATGGCTACGGCGCAACACGACAATTTGCAAAGCCGATGACAACTTCCACCGTAGTCCCTAAGTCTTCTTGACACAGTTTCCAATGTTTTGGTTTACCACCGTGTCCTGACCAAGTCTTCTGTCGTCGATTGGGCTGCAAGGAATCGATTACGTTAACGTTGGTAGACATTCTGTCTTGACGGCGTTGCACGCTGTGTACCTTGTCATGGACAGTCTGAAACGGAGCCCGTGACGTTATACCGTTCAATTTGAAGACTGACTTTTCGATTGTTTTATCGTGTCATTGCCTATTTCTTAGAGATTTGCTATTTCAGGTGATTTTCATAAAGTAAATCAACGCACACGTGCAATAAAAGTAAAAACGAATTTTAAAAACGTCGCTAAGAAAGCGTGCGCGTCGCGGACGTTGAATACGCCAGAAGTCCGGCCGTAGTCAGTCATGGTTGATTTCAGAAAACAAAACCCATTTCAGGGAGTAGCATAGGTAACTAATATGAAATATGTCTTGGTCTGTTGTCTACGAAAATGCACGTTTTGTAGTTACACTCAAAAATACTTGTTGCATTTTCATTGCTCGTCAGTGTACCCACCCCCCTATTGTATGTTGATTGTTAACTCATATCAGAATGTCAACCAGCTTGGATCCGAATGGGACGTCCAATTACTCGGCGTCTCATTTGGATTCAAGTTGTATGCTTATGAAGTGATACGATGATGTACAGGAAAGAAATAAAAAAATAAACCATTATTTAGCATTTAAGAAACAGATTTTTAGGAAAGGAGCATTAAACTTCATAGAAAGTAATATTTAGAAAGTTTTCTTGCACTAGAATGCCTGATTTTTTTTTCCTGGGATCTATACTGGCTGACATAGGAGTTATTCTATGAATTAAATTATTTTGAGTTACATGTTAATGTTCACATCTACCCAATAACTGATAGAGACACATTCTAACGCATCTAGAGAATGTAGAATGTGATATTTAAAAACACGATGAAACATGGAAACTTTGCTCCTAAGGAGCAAATTCTCCATTTTACATCATATTTTCAAAGCTATTCACAAGCAAAAAAAAAAAAATTGAATTATTTATAGAAAATGATGTCATCATCTATATAATAGTACATCAACTAAACGGTTAAGGTGTTATATTGCTACGTTAAGGTTTGTTGTTACTGTGTATGGAAAAAAATAAGTATAACATATACCAATAACGATAGCTTTTCCACTTTATTGTGATGTCCCAATATATTGCAATATTGGGTCAAAATATATAATATAATATACAAATATACACGAAACACGGTGCGTGTATATTTGGCGACCCAACAGTGAAATTGCGACCCAATAAATGTGTTTAGGAATACAGGTTGCAATCACGTATTTGACCCTGCAGATACATTTAAAACAAACAATTATGTTGGGTCCTTATATGTTGGGTCTTTGACCCAATATTGAGGTATGCCCCAATAAATACACCGTGGACCCAATAATTCGGGTGTAAATATAAACAGGGCCCCAATATTTTAGAGGTTTTAAAACTATATATATATATATATATATATTATATATATATATATATATATATATATATATATATATATATATATATATATATATATATATATATATATATATATATATATATTATATATATATATATATATATATATATATATATATATAAGCCAATATTCTGTGATATGCTGAATCGGTCGTTCCCTGTAAATAAAATATAGCATTTCAACAAATGTTTGGATGTCAAAACCAACATTCAGCAATATTTGTCACTTGACCCAAATTTCACCTATGACCTTTATGGCTGCAAAGAACATGCCAATGCGGAATAACATGTTTTTCTTAGCTGTCACATTTCGATGAAATTGGAGTTGTTTCACTTTACTCTATTTAGACAATTCGAGATTTTCTGACTTTGTAAAAGTGCAGTAATTCATAGTTATTTTATGCTAGATCGTTGGTAGGAGTGACCCCTTTAATGAATCTGAAGAAAAAATATATATTTTAGGTTAATTTAGGTTAAATGTCACTAAATTTTGTAAAGGTCAAAATTCAGCTTATTCCCACCAAATCACTGTGATAGCATGAACAAATTCTGAATTTTACAAGACGGATGTACTGACTATGAACTCTTACACCGTATCTCAGATAGGTTTTCATAAAAACACTCTGGAGGAATGTTATTCAATCTTTAAAAAGTCTTTCACTGTTAAGGTCTGTTAAGCCTCTTGTTCCCAATGCAATTGAGTTTACAATTGTGATTCATGATTGACGAACGGGTATCAACGAATTTTCTAGTGAATAGTCATTTGTTTTTTTTTGCTAATAACTTAATAATAATAATAATAATAATAATAATAATAATAATAATAATAATAATAATAATTTTTTGAGGTCATTACCATCTGCAAAGGCCCGCAAAATGGTTTACAACCCAGAGTGCTTTTGCAGATGGGAACGACCGAAAAAAGCTGTATTATCGCTTTTATTGCATAAAATACACATCGTGATAAACTTTTGGATTAAAAAAGCTGTTAAATGTCACGGAAATGCAAAGTTCGTTCAAAATAACCTCCATAACAGTTACTTGTGTGACGTCACGAGCGATGTCATTGATAAAGTTTTACAGCTCGATAATGGCCGCAACATAAACTCTACAGTTGCATTTTTATTTCGACGACATTTTCCCAGAGTTAAGTCGATTGGAAAGTGTGTTTTTTTTTAGAAATTTACTGGATTGCTTGGAGTACTTACACACAATATCTAATGGGTAATCGATTAATTACCGACTAAATTTAGTTTCCTAAAAAGGAAACAAATAATCAAAACAACTGCAGAAGGTACTATCTAGTAAACACACCTAAGCTTCTCAAGAAACAGACAACTCAAAAGGAGATATGTAAGTTAAATATGGTTTATTCACTTCTTTAATATTTGTAAATAGCTATTGTGCTGAAATATGTTTTTGTGCAATAGTTTGCATCGTTGGCCCACTTTCAGTAAAAAAAAAACAGGTCACTCAGCGTCCATTGTAATGATGCGGACCGTTATGTATAACAAAAACAAAAACGAATTTACTGAATAATGCACGTTTTCTACCGATAACGCCCCGGTTTTTGCGAATTTACGCACCACGATAACGAACCGAAAACACAATAACAATAATAATAATAATAATAATAATAATAATAATAATAATAATAATAATAATAATAACAATAATAAATTTGATAAGTCAAAATACACGTATGCACGCACGGACGCATACACGCACGGATGGACGCATGTCTACCCCACGCACACATACGCACGCACGCATGCACGCGCACGCACGCACGCACCCACGCGCACGCACGCACGCACGCTCGCACGCACGCACGCACGCACACACACACACACACACACACACACACGAACCCTTGATTAAAGACCCCCTATGAAATAAGGTGTGTGGCCATCAAGCCGGGCAGTGTGAAACACTGGTTTCCCCCACAACACAAGACCACTCTCGCGTAGCATCATGCTAACGAGAGCGATTAATATAATGCTGTAATAACTTGTTTCAAAATCGTTGTAAAATAAAAAGTTTAAATTAAATTATCTAATAATGCAACACCCATTATGAACATGATTTTTAGGACGTAATAACAGAAACAGCGAAAACAATCTTTTTTTAGCTTAATGTTGTCAGAGATCTACTTAACGACGGTACTAAGTGTTAATTGTTTTTATACACCAATATTCAAACTATCTGTTTTCTTTGTGACGTAAGGCAAAGCTTATGCCGATTTGCAAAAGCTGATACTGTATGAGATAGTAAATATGCAAACATACAATATATCAAAGTTTGAATTGTACCTTTTTTGAGGTATCAAAGACATTGAATTCAAAATGTACCAGGTTTCGTAACTACCAACCTCACCAAACGTCTCGTGTTTGTCTGAACAGTACACACCGACGCATATAACTGCACACGGAAATGACTTGTAAGAGACAGCATGATAATTCAACCTGGCCTAACTCAAACGACACAAATTTCACTTTAAATGGGGACATTTTTTATGAATAAAATAAACCACACAAACACGTAAAGTTTATTATCTTAAACGTTTCGGCGTAACGCATTCATCAGTGGATATAAACAAACAATATAAAAACGAAGTTACATTATTTTACGAATTTCAAATATCAGATCTTCTTTTGAAAGGCACACCAAATGTTCCAAGTTATGCATTTAAAGATACTGTATATGCATGTTTCTGCAATTTGTCAACATACATTTAAAATGAAGTGTGAAAGTCCGGTAAACGTTATATCTTAAGAGCTTTGATAAATCAGGCAGAATCTCAGCTATAATTACTATTGCAATAATCACGTTGTCGCGTCATTACTGGTGGCGTGGCCTGAAGCATGGTCACCAAGATAAATCAATCTAATTGTTGCATTTGCTAGGAAAATGATTTACATTATGGCAAGACTCATGGCATTTGATTATATTGATAGGAAATAATCTTTACGGAAGGATTAAAGAACATATAAGAAACGACTTAGACGTTGAAATCACAAGAGAGTCTAGTGTAGGCTATGTGAGACAATCAGGCTTTTCAATCGAGGTTTGGTCAATTTTAACCTTTAGTATATGCTACGGGCATAGATGGAATACACTGTCTTACATATCCAACAGCATGAAAATGTCATGAAAGGCAATGGGTCCTGTTTAGTAATGCCTTCAATGACGAAACATTGGCTTGGCAAAAAAATGAAACGAATCAATAAAACAAAAAAATAATAAAATACAACACGTTATTAGAACAATGTAATGCCATGATTTCAGAATTATTCAGAGAGACTACCATCCGACCGTAGCACACGGCTTGGAACAAAGTTTGAGGTTAAGTGCCGATGAGGATTTGCGTTTTGTGTTAACTGTAAATCACATTAACATGGCCATAAGGAATCTCGCCTAACCGCGTCAATCGACCCACAAACTTAACCGGCTCTTGACGCACTCACTTAACTGACCCTTGACTCACACATTAGACCAACCTTTGACTCACACATTTGACCGACCCTTGACTCACACACTTAACCGACCCTTGACTCACACATATGACCGACCCTTGACTCACACAATAGACCAACCTTTGACTCACACATTAGACCAACCTTTGACTCACATACTTAACCGACCCTTGACTCACACATTACACCGACCCTTGACTCACACACTTAAGCGACCCTTGACTCACCCTTTTGATCGAACCTTGACTCACATACTTCACCGACCCTTGACTCACACATTAGACCGACCCTTGACTCACATACTTGACCGACCCTTGACTCACACATTAGACGGACCCTTGACTCACACATTACACCGACCCTTGACTCACACATTAGACCGACCCTAGACTCCCACATTAGAACGACCCTTGACTCACACATTTGACCGACCCTTGACTCACACATTACACCGACCCTTGACTCACACATTACACCGACCCTTGATTCACACATAAGACCGACCTTTGACTCACACATTACACCGACCTTTGACTCACACATTAGACCGACCATTGACTCACACATTAGACCGACCTTTGACTCACACATTTGACCGACCCTTGACTCACACATTAGACCGACCATTGACTCACACATTAGACAAAATGTTGACTAACACATTTGACTGACCCTTGACTCACACACTTAACCGACCCTTGACTCACAAACTTTACCGACCCTTGACTCACACATTAGACCGACCTTTGACTCACACATTTGACCCTTGACTCACACATTTGACCCTTGACTCACCAATTTAACCGACCCTTGACTCACACATTTGACCATTCACTCACACCTTGACCCTTTACTCACACATTTGACCGACCTTTGACTCACACATTTAAGAAATCAAATACAATGTTCATGTCATTGGAAGCAATAAGATCGCAGGGGTTTACGCAATTTCAAATGTTTGATAAGTGCGGAGTATACAGGTGATAGGTTCCAATTAAAAATGAGTATACAGGTCATATTTCAACAAAAAATCAAAACTGATCTGTAACAATTTACACATAAACAGCACACTTAAATGTAATCATTTAGATGAAACATCCAATGTTAATTGATGTACATGTATATCCACACTTAATCCAATTTATGTATAATATATATTTTTTAATTCGACCGACGGAAAAATGGCATACTGGGCGAGTACCAAAATCAGAACATTACCTAAATACGGAACACCCGTTATAAAAGTGCTTTTTTTCCGATTGAGATCAGTTTATTTACGATTTTAATCGATAAAGACGCTTGCTTTAGATACAAGTTCTAAAGAACACGATTCTCCGGTAAGTATTTCAAATACTGCGATCATTTTAAGTTTTTCATGTTCAAATGTCAATATATGGCATGCGGGGGAAATACTTCATGCTTGCCACAATCACAGCATACTGGTACAGCCTGTATTTTACTGAAATCATCAAATTTTACTGACAAAAATGTCAAAAAAAGACAAGCTAGAAATAACATATTAAATTATTAATTTACTTAAACAGAACTTCATGGAGCAATAATTTTAAAATAATACAGAAAAATAAATAAATAATTAAAACTATTTAGATACTCCCAGGACGAAAATGGCAGTCCTTGATTGTGTGGTTAATAAAGTACTTTTTATGCAGATTGGTAGTATCTTGAAAAATGCCATTTGGTCTTGAATCCTAGTATGCTGATGGAAATTTTTGTAGTTGTGGTGTAAGTCTAACTAAAAATATTTCACAAATAGTGCCGAGTGTTCCGATATAGGTACTCACCCAGTACATAATGTTTTTAACGTAACAGGTGCTTTACCAAAATAATGACACCACAGACGTGCTTTTTTTAGGTTAATTTGAACCAATTATTGGTTCATTTCTTCTTATTTTGTATAGTATATCTTATGCAATCATAGCGAAAAAACAATCTGTTTCGGTCGTTCACAAAAAAGGTACATTAACCCTTTATGAAGTACACTAGCTGTCATAAAGGTACATTAACCCTTTATGAAGTACACTAGCTGTCAAAAAGGTACATTAGCCCGTTATGAAGTACACTAGCTGTCAAAAAGGTACACTAACCCTTTATGAAGTACACTAGCTGTCAAAATAAAAATTATTAAAAAATAAACACAAAACATGTATAGCGTGACGTATGAATTTAACGATACCATTCGATAAGTATAGCCAATTAGTAAATCGCTATGTTGTGTAAGCGCTCTATATGACATACGATGGTTGTATATTGACGGTAAAATAAATATAGCAGTGTCATTATGTTTTTCTAATTAAACCTTGAAATCTATAGGTCTACAACATTCACGACAAGCCGTGAACAAGGGTCGCCAGCAGTGTCCATAGAAAACAATGTTAGAGCCACTACAATGGTATCAAGAGCATTCCATTAGACCGTCAACAGATCGCCGTTCTTGTGAATGGTTTATTTAACCCTTTATTAAGGCCCGCTCTCGAAACGAGTAACGAGGACAAGCCTTCTTTTCTGTTTTCTGTAAAGACAATCTCGCCTGCTATCGTTAAACAGGAATAAACGACATATTAAAACGAGTGACATTCTAGACAACTATCGCCGCCTCTCAGCTTCTGTGTAGCGAGAAGAACTGTTTATACCATCGGATATTAGGCGTTATTACTTCGTCATCTATTTGCGGGGAAGGACTAGTCGTTTAACGTGGATTTATTTAATCATTGGATTTAAGCGATTGAAAAGAAAAACAACAACATCTCTAGTCCATGTGAAAATAAGATATTAGAAATTTAGATGTTATGATACATAGACACTGTGTTTTAAAGAATAATTCATTTAATAGAGTTTCCAGTACAATAGGAGAAATCAAACAAACAATTACTTCAAACCAGTCATTTGACTCTTCGACCGGAATAGTGATCATCATCTCAGCGTTAATGGATTAAAGTGACATCACTTTGACAAATTCGAAACACAGACATTTTCCGTCATCTAAAATCTTTATAGATGCTTTTAACATTTAGAGAACATATCTACGTATCACATTACTTGGAATTAAAGACACCCATTTGCCTCTCGGGTCTTCTTATAATCGAAGTTTGAAATACCTAAAGGATTATAAAGCAGTGAGGGAGATCTTAAATTATGTTCTGATGACAGACAACGATAACCTAACGCTCGGGAAATGCCAACAAAGGCAGGTATATTCGTTGTTTCGACTTGTCTTTCCTTGAATTGATGTTGTTGTTGTTTGTAATTCAAACAAGATTTGATAAGTCATTGTCGTAACAGTTGCCCAAATAGTGACATGTCCCCGTAAATCCTACCCTGTCGGGCTTAAATGCGTATTTTAATTGAACTACACCCCAGAAACTGGCATAGTGCAACGTACACTCACTGTCGGCCCATGTATTTAAACGTATTTTTGTTTTGTTTGTTTTATATTCGCAAGAACAGCTCTGTAGGGTGAGGAATCACGTGACTTAATGGGGTTCTCACGTGGATCGCCACGGGTCACAACCGATGGAAACAAATAATTAAGTTACGTTAATTTCTAATAACTTGTTTTCTACAGAAAATATTTTTAAGCCTTTAAAAGCCTATGCTGCTTTCTGCTTTTACACGTGAAATATTTTAGAATACTTGTACTTGAATGATGCAATCTTTGGCCAAAATTTCAACGTCGTTCTACGAAATTCCGTCAAGTTGGAATTTAGGCCAAGGATTTTATACACCTCGCATATAAGGTAGATACACAGTAACATGAATCATAAAGGAATATGAAAACATTAGAATGGATGTAAATACTGAAAGCAATCCTACAATTAGCTTAGAATTTCTCATTACAGTGATACAGATGATGTACATGTGATTGTATGTGTTACATGTGATGATTTATCCCAGACCGATGTGTTAAGTTATATAAACATACAAGCAGTGACTCTCGTAATAAACACTATTCGTATGATGTCAGCAGGAAGGAGTAGCACCAAGCCCTCGAATGACAGGCTTTCAAAGCGAAATGGAAATGGATCTCCTTCCATTATAAGATTACTATTTTTCGTTTATTTTTTTTAAATCTCCTTTTGGCATAGCTTGAGCTATCATTTATTTTCAAAATCAAATACTATATACGTACACATACATGAACAGTTTTGAAGATTATTTGGTGTCGGCGTGTTTGAGTGTGTATATGCTAGTGTTTTCATTTATTATTTGCGTTTTTGTTCCCGATTATTTAATAACCGGGAAAAACGATAATAAAGGAAGCGAACTTTTCATTTTAATGCCCATATACCTGATGAATCCATAAGCAGTATGTAACTCTAATTTCATATTTTGTTTTAAGAGTCCGTCAATTATCGCATACTAGAATGTACATCATAACAGACAGAACAGAAGTTTATTTCGACTTATGCAACAGAGCATCTCGTCAAACAAACAAATACCAGTAAACACAATTTTCATGCATGTGATCATAGTTACAAGGTAGCCAATATCAATAACAATTCAAGAATAGCTTTAGAAAGATATAGAATGTTTATGTACAGCAAAATTGTGAATGATAGATATGGAAAGCTGTATAGCGTGTTAATTAGATATATTATGGAAATGTAGATGGTTAGTGGTTACAACAGTGATTATACGATCAAAACTTAAACAATATTGCCTGTACCAAGAATTTACCTAAATTTGCAATAGTTGCTTTGTTATAACTGGGTTTTACATGAAAATATTTTTAATAAAAAAAGATCGAACAACTTCATCTTATAACAAAATGAAATGTATCCTCAATTTCTCTAAATATTTAAATTAGTTTCCCATCCAACCTCATGTTGATAAGTTTGTACGACAGAGCATTCTTATTTACAGAATGGAATACCCTTTTGATGGTCTCCAAATGCGCATGGTAATCGTACATTTTCGATAACATTATGTAGAAGAAATATTGCATCTTCTGTGCTAAATCACTTTCGAAAAACAAACTGGGCATCCGACAGCAAGTTATTTTCAGCGAACCAGTTTTCGACTCTTTCAGTGAGCACACGCGTAAATATGTTTCCTAGATTACTAACTAAGGTAATGCCCCTATAATTGTTGGGGTCATTATATATGTATCGACACGACGAATCCGTATGACCAAGACAAAGGGAAATAACCTCCGTCGAGAATGATGTTAAACAAGTCCGTTAATAACTGTTAATATCCATGATAACTGTCAGTCATTTCCCTGGTTGACTGATGTTAAGTCAGGCCTCTTAATCACTCTCCTTTCACATAATTATAAAACACTCTTCGACAACATTTTAAATTACAACAACTGCGGCGAAGACCGTAGGAATATGAAAGAAGTGCACTACCGACTGAGCTAACTTGTCCACGTGTTATTCTTATCGCAAACTACATAAGTTAATTATACCTTGCCAGTTTAATCGTCGGAAACAAAAAAAAACAACCCATAACTATAATGACGATGCAATTAGGAATCAAAGCGCTTATAGCGTTGAAAGGCTTTCGGTCTGCTATGTTTTCTGTATATTCATATAATTTGTTAAACAAGTTAACATAAACAGCTAAAGATAGTATATGCATGCTCATTAATTCCATCACAAATACTTTTTGTATGCCGATACTCTTTCAAACACATGGAGTATCAATCACGTGAAATAATCTTTTAAATTATGTGTAATATCCATATTAATTACCAAAGTATGGGCATTTTTAAGAAAAATCTACTCTACATTTCAAACATGAATCGTATTTAATTTACTACCAGGATATGACTGTCTAACCAAATGCATCCGACAAAATGCATTAGACATGTGGATAAAGTTTATGTTTAATGTCTCTTTCTACACTGACAGGATTTTCGCGCAGAATTCCTCTGGATCGAATCACTCACATACTATTTATTATCTTTATGTTTTGATAATATTGCCCTCAATGCAAAACCCATTTCACTCATAGACAAAAAGAACATATTTATATCAGTTTATGAATATGCATCTGCAACATGCTTAACACTCTGAGCTGAAATTACAAACTGAGAAATCTTCCCACACTTTCCGTTTCATTTGGCATTACATGACTACACTCACAAAACATATCAGGCCGACAACCTGTCAACGCTTTAAGCGCTTTGATTTTAGTTGCAAAAGTGTAAAAGATACATAAAGTAATAGATAAAGATTTTCGCATAGCCATTTATTTTGCGTAAGTACGTACTTACAATATTTATAAAAACACTGTCAATTATGGGCCGGCTTAAGGCTACTTAAACATTTAATAGTGAATGAATTACAATCACCAAACAACTGATTATAGGATTAAATTATAACTTTGTCATTTAAAACATTTTCTGGTTTGATATCTTACACCAAATGCGCACTTATTGCATCATTGTACTAACAATCTTTATCAAAAACTGTCAAGTTTGATATCTCATGTCAAATGAGCATTTAATTGCATCCTAAAAACGATCCATTTTTCCGGGTTCTCTCCGTGTTTTACCAAGTGGATCACTGACACTACATAAACGCTTTCTCGGATAGCGTACCAAGTGGCTCACTGATACTACATAAACGCTTTCCTCGGATGGCGTACCAAGTGGCTCACTGATATTACAAAAACGCTTTCTCGGATGGTGTACCAAGTGGATCACTGACACTACAAAAACGCTTTCTCGGATGGCGTACCAAGTGGATCACTGATATTACGTAAACGCTTTCCTCGGATGGCATACCAAGAGGATCACTGAAACTTACATAAACGCTTTCTCGGAATGCGTACGAAGTGGCTCACTGGCCTTTACATAAACGCTTTCTCGGTTTGCGTATCAAGTGGATCATTGACACTTACATAAACGCTTTCTCGGATGGCGTACAAAGTATATAACTGACACTTACGTAAACGCTTTCTCGGGTTGCGTACCAATGGGATCACTGACACTACATAAACGCTTTCTCGGATAGCGTACCAAGTGGCTCACTGATACTACATAAACGCTTTCCTCGGATGGCGTACCAAGTGGCTCACTGATATTACAAAAACGCTTTCTCGGATGGTGTACCAAGTGGATCACTGACACTACAAAAAACGCTTTCTCGGATGGCGTACCAAGTGGATCACTGATATTACGTAAACGCTTTCCTCGGATGGCATACCAAGAGGATCACTGAAACTTACATAAACGCTTTCTCGGAATGCGTACGAAGTGGCTCACTGGCCTTTACATAAACGCTTTCTCGGTTTGCGTATCAAGTGGATCATTGACACTTACATAAACGCTTTCTCGGATGGCGTACAAAGTATATAACTGACACTTACGTAAACGCTTTCTCGGGTTGCGTACCAATGGGATCATTGACACTACATAAACGCTTTCTCGGATTGCGTACGAAGTGGATAACTGACACTTACATAAATGCTTTCTCGGATGGCGTACGAAGTGGTTCACTGACAACACATCAACGCTTTCTCGGATGGCGTACGAAGTGGATCACTGAACCTAAATAAACGCTCTCTCGGATGGCGTACCAAGTGGATAACTGACACTAACATAAACGATTTCCCTGGTTGCGTACCAAAAGGATCACTGACACTTACATAAACGCTTTCGCGGATGGCGTACCAAGTGGATAACTGACCCTTTCTTAAACGCTTTCTCGGATTGCGTATCAAGAGGCTCACTGACACCTACATAAACGCTTTTCTCAGATTGCGTACCAAGTGGATCACTGACACTTACATAAATGCTTTTCGGATGGCGTACGAAGTTGTGTACTGACACTTACATAATCGCTTTCTCGGATGGCGTACGTAATGGTTTACTGACACTACATCAAAGTTTTCTCGGATGGCGTACGAAGTGAACAACTGACCCTAAATAAACGCTTTCTCGGATGGCGTACCAAGTGGATAACTGACACTAACATAAACGCTTTCCCGGGTTGCGTACCAAAAGGATCACTGACACTTACATAAACGCTTTCTCCGATGGCGTACCAAGTGGATAACTGACATAAACGCTTTATCGGATTGCGTATCAAGTGGATAACTGACACTCACATAAACGCTTTCTCGGAAGGCGTACGAAGTGGATCACTGACACTACATAAACGCTTTCTCGGAAGGTGGACCACTGATATTACAAAAACGCTTTCTCGGATGGCGTACAAAGTGGATCACTGACACTACATAAACGCTTTCTCGGATGGCGTACCAAGTGGAACATTGACACTTACAAACGCTTTCTCGGATGGTGTACCAAGTGGATCACTGACAGTACATAAACGCTTTCTTTGATTGCGAACAAAGTGGATAACTGACACCTACATAAACGCTTTCTCGGATTGCGTACGAAGTGGTTCACTGACACTACATAAGCGCTTTCTCGGATTGCGTACCAACTGGATCACGGACACTTACAAAAACGCTTTCTCGGATTGCGTACCAATGGCTCTCTGACACTACATAAACGCTTTCTCGGATTGCGTACCAACTGGATCACGGGCACTTACATAAACGCTTTCTCGGATTGCGTACCAAGTGGATAACTGACATGTATATAAACGCTTTATCGGATTGCGTACCAAGTGGATCACTGAGACTACATAAACGCTTTTTCGGATTGCGTACCAAATGGCTCACTGACACTTACGACAACGCTTTATCGGATTGCGTACCAAATGGCTCGCTGACACTTACGAAAACGCTTTTTCGGATTGCGTACCAAATGGCTCACTGACACTTACGAAAATGCTTTTTCAGATTGCGTACCAAATGACTGACTGACACTTACGAAAACGCTTTCACGGATGGCGTACGAAGTGGATCACTTACCCTACATAAACGCTTTCTCGGATTGCGAACCAAGTGGATCACTGACACTACATAAACACTTTCTCGGAAGGCGTACGAAGTGGATCACTGATATTACAAAAACGCTATCTCGGATGGCGTACCAAGTGGATCACTGACACTACATAAACGCTTTCCTCGGATTGCGTACCAAATAGATCACTGACACTAACATAAACGCTTTCTCGGATTGCGTACCAAGTGGCTCACTGATATTACATAAACGCTTTCTCGGATGGCGTACCAAGTGGATCAGTGACACTTACATAATCGCTTTCTCGGATGGCGTACGAAGTGGCTCACTGACATTACATACACGCTTTTTCGGATTGCAAACCAAGTGGATCACTGACACTACATAAACGCTTTCTCGAATTGCGTACCAAGTGTATCACTGACACTACATAAACGCTTTCTCGGATTGCGTACGAAGTGGATCACTGATATTACAAAAACGCTTTCTATGATGGCGTACCAAATGGATCACTGACACTAACATAAACGCTTTCTCGGATGGCGTACGAACTGGATCACTGTCACTAAATAAACGCTTCCTCGGATGGCGTACGAAGTGGATAACTGACACTTATATGGACGCTTTCACGGATGGCGTACGAAGTTGACCACTGACACTACATAAACGCTTTCTCGGATTGCTTACCAAGTGGACCACTGACACTACATAAACGCTTTATCGGATTGCATACCAAGTGGATCACTGACACTACATAAACGCTTTCTCGGATTGCGTACCAAGTGGATCACTGACACTACATAAACGCTTTCTCGGATTGCGTACCAAGTGGATCACTGACACTTACATAAACGCTTCTCGGATTGCATACCAAGTGTATCACTGACACTACATAAACGCTTTCTCGGATTGCGTACCAAGTGGATCACTGACACTACATAAACGCTTTCTCGGATGGCTTACCAAGTGGACCACTGATACTTACATAAACGCTTTCTCGGATTGCGTACCAAGTGGATCACTGACACTACATAAACGCTTTCTCGGATGGCTTACCAAGTGGATCACTGACACTTACATAAACGCTTCTCGGATTGCGTACCAAGTGGATCACTGACACTACATAAACGCTTTCTCGGATTGCGTACCAAGTGGATCACTGACACTTACATAAACGCTTCTCGGATGGCTTACCAAGTGGATCACTGACACTACATAAACACTTTCTCGGATGGCTTACCAAGTGGATCACTGATATTACAAAAAAAGCTTGCTCGGATGGCGTACCAAGTGGATCACTGACACTACATAAACGCTTTCTCGGATGGCGTACAAAGTGGATCACTGACACTTACATAAACGCTTTCTCGGATTGCGTACCAAGTGGATCACTGACACTACATAAACACTTTCTCGGATGGCGGATAAAGTGGCTCACTGATATTACAAAAACGCTTTCTAGGATTGCGTACCAAGTGGACCACTGATACTTACATAAACGCTTTCCTCGGATTGCGTACCAAGTGGCTTTCTGACACTACATAAACGCTTTCTTTAGATGCTGTACCAAGGGACACAAAAGTATATTATCAACAATAATAAGACAATTAAACAGCTGTTGTTTATAGCTACTGCTGTATTTGAATATTGACTATTTATACACGTAGCTTTAAATTAAAGCTGTAGCTATACACGAAAGACAGCGTGTTCAGTCCATTGTAAATATACAGCTATAGCTACATATGTTGGCGCCAAAATATTTTAAATAGAACAACGGCTTTAAATTACAGTTGTAGCCATACATATGCAACTGTAACTGTATTTTGTATATATACGTGTCTGTTGTCACATTGAAACGTTTTTGAAACACTTTGAACACCATAATATCCTCGTTATTTTATGATTTTCGTAACATCTCAAAATATTATTCATTGGGTCACGTATATCTGTATAACAAGAACCATACCCTTGATAACGGATGGGCACTTTAAACGTGTACATTCTATACGTACGTAAAGCTCAAAAGTAACGTCTCTACTGCATTGCTGTTGAAAGTATTTATGCTGTCGAGGCAATTTCGTCTTTGAGACATTCTGTGCTATTAAACTAAACTAGAACCTGTGTTTCTGCAAACCGGACAGGCATTTCCGGTGAAATTGGCCGGTCTGGAAGTCTGGCATCCCCTTTCCTAGACTAGTCACGCGCTACAACACACCGCTTGTGATTTATTTTATGGTATAGTTAATGGAAAGTTAATTATGACATTCCAATAGAACACGATTTAATATATATTTCTACAAGAAATTTGATCACAAAATGAGGAACTACTTGACGTCAACATTCGCTGTGACCTTAAGAAGTAGGCATGTGTTTTTTGTGAAACGCACACACGTGCGCTTTCTATGTAATTTTTTTTTCACAAAAACTATAAATCAAGGTATGCAAATACAGACACACAGTCATTTGAAGCACGTCTTGCGTTCTTATTAAGGTAACAATAAATGTTTACGGTTCGGATAAAAAATATCCGACCCTCGGGCACGCTTCGCCGGTTACTCGGCAAGCCTCGTTAACGGCCATCGCGCGTGCTTTCGGGTCGGAATTTCGAAACAGACCAGAGACACAGGATATAATATATATATATATATATATATATATATATATATATATATATATATATATATATATATATATATATATATATATTATTTATCTAATGTCAAACAAAAATGATTCCACTCTAAAACAATTCGTTTACAAACACGCTAATATCAGGTCCATTTTGTTTCAGCACCGAAGACATGTGGGGTATATATATAAATCATAACACTGTATTTGACTCTGTGCATTTATTTGTTAGCTATATACCTATATACAGAATGTACTCTCAGTTTTGGAGTTAAAGATGTTAACATTTTCCCGAATAACTTTAAAAAGGATGCAGCTCAATGAGAATGTCACTCTTAGAGTGTAGCTTCAATGAGAATGTCACTCTTAGAGTGTAGCTTCAATGATAATGTCACCCTTAGAGTGTAGCTTCAATGAGAATGTCACTCTTAGAGTGTAGCTTCAATGATAATGTCACTCTTAGAGTGTAGCTTCAATGAGAATGTCACTCTTAGAGTGTAGCTTCAATGATAATGTCACTTTTAGAGTGTAGCTTCAATGAGAATGTCACTCTTAGAGTGTAGCTTCAATGAGAATGGGTTATGCTACTGGACATGTCGTTTTAGATCTAAAGCAAATGTGAAAATAATTTGTAAGGAATTAAAGTATTGCTTGTGTCGGTGAAAAGGTTTTTTATTTCATAAAACGAGACGTCAAAAAGTATTCTGGTTGTTCACTAAATCCACTGATTGAGTATACTGTACATTAGAGCTAGAACATCCACTATTATTTCGTCACTTGCGACGTTTAAGGTGTTATATGTTTAGACAGTTATTCACCAGGGATGACCCCAGTAGGGATAATATGATTTAAACATGTAATTGATAGGTTGGCTGATAATTGAAGACACTCGCACATATGAACTCTAGGGTAGCAACTCTGATCAAGGTCGATTAAAAGATGCTTGTAGAAACTCATTTCAATAATTGAATCTCCAAAGCATCTCTTTTTCCTTCAATAATATTCTAGAACTTTGCATTTTCTTAACTAGGAATCATTGATTGAAATTTCTATATGTTACAAGAAGAAAATAAACATCCTCACGCACATGATTTTCTTAGAAAGAATGTGTGAACATAAGTCATGGTAGTTAGGCGTTAGTTTGAACATACATACATGGGCATGTATCAGAATAGATACACTGAATGTGCTCCAGATAAAAACACATTTTTACATTGGCATATTTCAATATATATAAGCAGTATAAGCTCCTGATAAAAAACATCTCTTCTAACGCAGGCATGTGTAAAGATATATAAGCAGTATGTGCTCCTAATAAAAAAAAACACCTCTACTAACACAGGCAAGTGCCAAAATATATATAAGCTGTATGTGCTCCTGATAAAACACCTTTTCTAACATTGGCGTGAGACAATATATATAAGCTGTATGTGCTCCTGATAAAACACCTTTTCTAACATTGGCGTGAGACAATATATATAAGCAGTATGTGCTCCTGATAAAACACCTTTTCTAACATTGGCGTGAGACAATATATATAAGCTGTATGTGCTCCTGATAAAACACCTTTTTTAACATTGGCGTGAGACAATATATATAAGCTGTATGTGCTCCTGATAAAACACCTTTTCTAACATTGGCGTGAGACAATATATATAAGCAGTATGTGCTCCTGATAAAACACCTTTTCTAACATTGGCGTGAGACAATATATATAAGCTGTATGTGCTCCTGATAAAACACCTTTTCTAACATTGGCGTGAGACAATATATATAAGCTGTATGTGCTCCTGATAAAACACCTTTTTTAACATTGGCGTGAGACAATATATATAAGCAGTATGTGCTCCTGATAAAACACCTTTTCTAACATTGGCGTGAGCCAATATATATAAGCTGTATGTGCTCCTGATAAAACACCTATTCTAACATTGGCGTGAGACAAGATATATAAGCTGTATGTGCTCCTGATAAAACACCTCTTCTTACACAGGCATCTCTTTTTCCTATCTCTTTTCTCCTATCTCTTTTCTCCTGTCTCTTTTCTCCTTTCTCCTATCTCTTTCTCCTATCTCTTTTCTCCTGTCTCTTTTCTCCTTTCTCCTATCTCTTTCTCCTATCTCTTTCTCTTATCTCTTATCTTTTTTGTTAAACGCATATATGTTTGTGTACATGAACGAGTTTATATACTGCATGATCTGTATAGCGGTACTGTGCAGTGGTTTAGTCTGCTCGCAAAAGTAAGCTCCGAATTGGGCCACTAAGACTGCTTAGTCAAAAAGGTTCAGTACAAAAGCAGCACATTATTGCAGCACTAAAGCAAATTATATCCGTTAATGTCCCAAAGTTGATTGTTTTCAATTGAGAACATTCATGGTCATGTATGTTTTCAAAAAGTGTGATTGAAATGCAGGATTCATGTTCTAGTCACGAAGTATTCCTTACGTTCATAAACATCTAATTATAGATGAAGTATTCCCAGGAGATTATGTTTAACTGTCGCAAAACAAAATAACAACTGAAGTAAAACACCAATAAACTGTAATCAGCTATTCAATGAAAATTTGCGTTGTGTTTCTATTCTTGTACAATTTATATCACTTTGATCTCATTTGGAAGTTTCCAGTTTGAGTATTGGTGTGATCTAAAAGGGTCACAGCGCAAGTGAACAGACACATAAGCAACAGTATACTGTATTCATGGGATTGACCGTGCACGTTTCCTGATGTGATTGGCGGTATACGTCCATGTATGTGATTGACGGTGTAGGCTCATGTATGTGATTGACGGTGAAGGCATATGTACGTGATTGAAGGTGTACGTCCATGTTTGTGATTGACGGTGTACGTCCATGTATGTGATTGACGGTGTACGTCAATGTATGTGATTGACGGTGTACGTCCATGTATGTGATTGACGGTGTACGTCCATGTATGTGATTGACGGTGTACGTCCATGTATGTGATTGACGGTGTACGTCCATGTATGTGATTGACGGTGTACGTCCTTGAATGTGATTGACGGTGTACGTCCATGTTTGTGATTGACGGTGTACGATCATGTATGTGATTGACGGTGTACGTCCATGTATGTGATTGACGGTGTACGATCATGTATGTGATTGACGGTGTACGATCATGTATGTGATTGACGGTGTACGTCCATGTATGTGATTGACGGTGTACGTCCTTGAATGTGATTGACTGTGTACGTCCATGTTTGTGATTGACGGTGTACGATCATGTATGTGATTGACGGTGTACGTCCATGTATGTGATTGACGATGTACGTCCATGTTTGTGATTGACGGTGTACGATCATGTATGTGATTGACGGTGTACGTCCATGTTTGTGATTGACGGTGTACGATCATGTTTGTGATTGCCGGTGTTCGTCCATGTATGTGATTGACGGTGTACGATCATGTATGTGATTGACGGTGTAGGCTCATGTATGTGATTGACGGTGTACGTCCTTGAATGTGATTGACGGTGTACGTCCTTGTTTGTGATTGACGGTGTACGTCCTTGAATGTGATTGACGGTGTACGATCATGTATGTGATTGACGGTGTAGGCTGATGTATGTGATTGACGGTGAACGCTTATCTATAAGATTGACGGTGTAGGCTCATGTAATTGATAAATGGTGTAGGCTCATGTATGTGATTGTCGGTGTACGTGCATGTATGTGATTGACGATGTACGCTCATGTGTGTGATTGACGTTGTAGGATCATGTACGTTATTGACAGTGTAGGCTCATGTAAGTTATTGATAGTGTAGGCTCATGTTCGTGATTTATGGTGTTCGTCCATGTATGTGATTGACGGTGTAGGCTCATGTTTGTGATTTACGGTGATCGTCCATGTATGTGATTGACGGTGTAGGCTCATGTTTGTGATTGACGGTGTAGGGTCATGTACGTGATTGACGGTGTAGGCTCATGTACGTGATTGACGGTGTAGGCTCATGTACGTTATTGAGGGTGTATGCTCATGTACGTTATTGACGGTGTATGCTCATGTACGTTATTGACGGTGTAGACTCATTTACGTTATTGACGATGAAGGCTCATGTACGTTATTGACAGTGTAGGGTCATGTACGTAATTGACAGTGTAGGCTCATGTTCGTAATTGACGGTGTAGGTTCATGTATGTGATTTACGGTGTAGGCTCATGCACGCTATTGACGGTGTAGGGTCATGTACGTGATTGACGGTGTAGGCAAATGTATGTGATTGACGATGTTCTTCCATGTATGTGATTAACGGTGTAGGTTCATGTATGTGATTGACGATGTAGGCTCATGAATTTGAGTGTCGGTGTATGCTGACATATGTGATTGACGGTATACGTCCATGTATGTGATTGACGGTATATGCTCATGTACGTGATTGACAGTGTAGGCGCATGTATGTGATTGACGGTGTACGTCCATGTATGTGGTTGACTGTGTAGGCTCATGTACCTTATTGACGGTGTAGGCTCATGTATGTGATTGACGGTGTACGTCCATGTATGTGGTTGACTGTGTAGACTCATGCACGTTATTGACGGTGTAGGGTCATGTATGTTATTGACGGTGTACGCTCATGTATTTGATTGACGGTGTACGCTCATGTATGTGATTGACGGTGTACGCTCATGGGTGTGATTGACGGTGTAGGCTCATGTATGTGATTGACGGTGTACGTCCATGTATGTGATTGAAGATGTAGGCTTATGTACGTATTTGACGGTGTAGGCTCATGTTCCTTATTGACGGTGTAGGCTCATGGACGTAATTGACGGTGTTCGTCCATGTATGTGATTGACAGTGTACGCTCATGTGTGTGATTGACGGTGTAGGATCATGTACCTTATTGACGGTGTAGGCTTATGTACCTAATTGACGGTGTTCGCTCATGTATGTGATTGACGGTGTACACTCATGTATGTGATTGACGGTGTAGGATCTTGTACGTTATTGACGGTGTAGGCTAATTTATGTGATTGACGGTGTAGGGTCATGTACGTGATTGACGTTGTAGGCTCATGTACGTGATTGACGGTGTAGGCTCATGTACGTTATTGAGGGTGTATGCTCATGTACGTTATTGACGGTGTATGCTCATGTAGGTTATTGACGGTGTAGACTAATTTACGTTATTGATGATGAAGGCTCATGTACGTTATTGACAGTGTAGAGTCATGTACGTAATTGACAGTGTAGGCTCATGTTCGTAATTGACGGTGTAGGTTCATGTATGTGATTTACGGTGTAGGCTCATGTACGCTATTGACGGTGTAGGGTCATGTACGTGATTGACGGTGTAAGCTCATGTATGTGATTGAAGGTGTAGGCTCATGTACGTAATTGACGGTGTTTTGATTAACAGTATATTTCATGTTCGTGATTGACGGTGTAGGCTCATGTATATGATTGACGGTGTAGGCTCATGTACGTTATTGACGGTGTAGGGTCATGTATGTTATTGACGGTGTAGGCTCATGAACGTAATTGAAGGTGTAGGGTCATGTACGTGATTGACGGTGTAGGGTCATGTATGTGATTGACTGTTTAGGCTCATGTATGTGATTGACGGTGTAGGGTCATTTATGTTATTGACGGTGTAGGCTCATGTACGTTATTGACGGTGTAAACTTAAATATGTGATTAACGGTGAACGCTTAGGTATGTGATTAACGGCGTAGGCGCAAGAATGCGATTGACAGTGTTTTGATTAACAATATATTTCATGTTCGTGATTGATGGTGTAGGCTCATGTATGTGATTGACCGTTTAGGCTCATGTACGTAATTGACGGTGTAGGCTCATGTATGTGATTGACGGTGTAGGCTCATGTACGTAATTGACGGTGTTTTGATTAACAGTATATTTCATGTTCGTGATTGACGGTGTAGGCTCATGTTTATGATTGACGGTGTAGGCTCATGTACGTTATTGACGGTGTAGGGTCATGTATGTTATTGACGGTGTAGGGTCATGAACGTAATTGACGGTGTAGGGTCATGTACGTGATTGACGGTGTAGGGTCATGTATGTGATTGACGGTTTAGGCTCATGTATGTGATTGACGGTGTAGGCTCATTTATGTTATTGACGGTGTAGGCTCATGTACGTTATTGACGGTGTAAACTTAAATATGTGATTAACGGTGAACGCTTAGGTATGTGATTGACGGCGTAGGCGCAAGAATGCGATTGACAGTGTTTTGATTAACAATATATTTCATGTTTGTGATTGAAGGTGTACACCTGAGGTATTTATATGACACAGTACCTTACAAGTATGTGACATACGGCGTACATTTCATAAATATGACTGACGTTGTAGATTTCGTATATGTGACTGACGGGGTACATTTCATAAATATGACTGACGTTGTAGATTTCATATATGTGACTGACGGGGTACATTTCATAAATATGACTGACGTTGTAGATTTCATATATGTGACATACGGCGTACATTTCATAAATATGACTGACGTTGTAGATTTCGTATATGTGACTGACGGGGTTCATTTCATAAATATGACTGACGTTGTAGATTTCATATATGTGACTGACGGGGTACATTTCATAAATATGACTGACGTTGTAGATTTCATATATGTGACTGACGGCGTACATTTCATAGATATGACTGACGTTGTAGATTTCATATATGTGACTGACGGCGTACATTTCATAAATATGACTGACGTTGTAGATTTCATATATATTACTGACGGGGTACATTTCATAAATATGACTGACGTTGTAGATTTCATATATGTGACTGACGGCGTACATTTCATAAATATGACTGACGTTGTAGATTTCATAAATATGACTGACGTTGTTGATATCACAATTGTTATTGACGGCGTACATTTTATATAGTTAAATAATACAAACAATATCTGTGTCGACATGAACTATTGAGTCTGGCGAGTCATTCAATTGTCGTGTATGGTCTCAGTCTGGTGAGTCATTCAATCGTCGTGTATGGTCTCAGTCTTGCGAGTCATTCATTAGTCTTGTATGATTTCAGTCTGGCGAGTCAAACAATAGTTGTGTATGTTCTCAGTCTGGCGAGTCAATCAAAAGTCGAGTATGATCTAAGTCTGGCGAGTCATTCAACAGTCGTGAATGCTCTAAAGCTGGCGAGTCGCTCAATCGTGTATGCTCTCATTCTGGCCAGTCACTCAATCGTGTATGCTCTCAGTCTGGTGAGTCATTCAATAGTCGTGTATGCTCTCAGTCGTCTGGCGAGTCACTCAATAGTCGTGTATTCTTTCAGTCTGGCGAGTCATTCAACAGTCGTGTATTCTCCCAGTCTGGCGAGTCATTCAACAGTCGTGTATTTTCCCCAGTCTGGCAAGTAATTCAACAGTCGTGTATTCTTTCAGTCTGGCGAGTCATTCAATAGTCGTGTATTCTCTCAGTCTGGCGAGTCATTCAATAGTCGTGTATTCTCTCAGTCTGGCGAGTCATTCAATATGCGTGTATTCTCATAGTTTGGCGAGTCATTCAATAGTTGCAACTGCTCTTAGTCTGGCGAGTCACTCAATAGTCGTGTAAGCTCTCAGTCTGGGGAGTCAATGCCCCACAGAAAGCATGACACGCGTAGGGGAAAAATGATTGGAAGTATAACACAGTTTTATTTGGCTTACGACGGCTGAATGTTTCAGGTTGCAATCGAAATTAGATGATTCATTTGTTACACCGATACTTTATTGAGCCTACACCGTCAATATTTTGTTTGTTTTTTTGTCTTGGAATGAGCAAATGTTTGCGTTAAAATTTGCAAACCAGTGATATAAGACTGCTGACAAATGATCAGATCGTAGATTTTCATATTTCGATTCGAAAATTAATGCTTTATGGCTTAAACCGTTACTTACGGTTTAAGAAAAAGGCATAAAACATCATTTTGGAACTTAAATATAAAAATCTGTGATCTGATATTTTGTCAGCAGTCTTATATAACTGGTTTCCATGGATTTTCGCAAAAAAATGGCTCGCTCCAAGACAACAAAAAGTTGTCAAAACGGTCAATCTGTGAGAGCGCAGCTTTAAGTCTGAACACTCAAATTTGACTTTGAACGTACGAACATCAAATGGAAGGATTCATGATTGCTTTGATAAATAACATGTGTCAAAATGCCGGAAAAAAAAAATACAAACATATGCATTATAAAACAAGTTTCAGTCAATAATTGCGTAAATGAAGTTGAAATGAAGAGGTTTGTTTATTAACTATTTTTTTCAAATATAATACTATACTGTGTATCATCCTTCTCTCCACTACAAACATTCCACTTCTCTGGATGCATAACGGCAAAGCTGTGCTAAAGAATACATAGCAGAAGTCAATTTCCTATGTTGTATCGTCCTGTCGTTACAAGGATACATCAACTTCAAAATTGACAAAAAAAATCTAGTTGTTCACACATCATGTACAAACTTAATTTCTAGACAGAGTACAGCGTAAATCGTTGCAAATATACTTAATTTCCACATATTTGTGTGAACTAATAGTTCAGCTTGAGAACTATACCACCAAGGTGCTAATACCAGCTGTGCCATGCTCTGACTATACACAACTAACGAAATAAATAAATGGGTTTGTAGCATGTTTTTGTCCCCAGAGTATCTCTGAAAACATGATTTATTGTCTTTATCAGATATCTTGTTTAAAGCACACGATCGTGATAGGTACCTACATTTAAGACTCAATGGTACTGCTCTTCATAAGAGTGATATCTAAATTAAGTACCAATAAATTTAAGCGACAGTTCCATTTGCAGTCTTATATTTGTGATATCAAAGAGTCACCTGGGATTGTCAACGATTTCATTTACGACGCTTTATGGCAAATCCACAGACTTTGCTTTCACACATTATATGAAAACAAAATACATTCTTCCAAAGACATGAAATCTAGATTGAACTAGGATTCCTTGATCGTTCTCCTGACCAATAAAATCCTATTCGTTCACAGGTAGGTAAGAACAAACCAGTTTTCCTGGAACTAATTACATGCATTCTTCGTTGTATTCAAGTTGACGAGGGCTCTGATAAGGGTTATCTATTTAAGTTTGGTAGTAGTTTTATTGATAGAAGAAACATATATGATTTTGTATGACAGTGCGGTGTGTCTGTGTTTTGACGTGGTGAGTTGTGACGTGGTGTGTCTGTGTTGTGACGTAGTGTGTCTGTGTTGTGACGTAGTGTGTCTGTGTTGTGACGTAGTGTGTCTGTGTTGTGACGTAGTGTGTCTGTGTTGTGACGTAGTGTGTCTGTGTTGTGGCATGGTGTGTCTGTGTTGTGACGCGGTGTGTTGTGACTTAGTGTGTCTATGCTGTGACGTAGTGTGTCTGTGTTGTGACGTAGTGTGTCTGTGTTGTGACGTAGTGTGTCTGTGTTGTGGCGTGGTGTGTCTGTGTTGTGACGCATAGTGTCTCTGTTGTGAGATGGTGTGTGTTGTGGTGTGCTGTGACGCGGTGTGTTGTGTTGTGGTGTGTCTGTGTTGTGACGTAGTGTGTCTGTGTTGTGACGTAGTGTGTCTGTGTTGTGGCATGGTGTGTCTGTGTTGTGGTGTGCTGTGACGCGGTGTGTTGTGCCGTAGTGTGTCTGTGTTGTGACGTAGTGTGTCTGTGTTGTGACGTAGTGTGTCTGTGTTGTGGCGTGGTGTGTCTGTGTTGTGACGCATAGTGTCTCTGTTGTGAGATGGTGTGTGTTGTGGTGTGCTGTGACGCGGTGTGTTGTGTTGTGGTGTGTCTGTGTTGTGACGTAGTGTGTCTGTGTTGTGACGTAGTGTGTCTGTGTTGTGGCATGGTGTGTCTGTGTTGTGGTGTGCTGTGACGCGGTGTGTTGTGCCGTAGTGTGTCTGTGTTGTGACGTAGTGTGTCTGTGTTGTGACGTAGTGTGTCTGTGTTGTGGCGTGGTGTGTCTTTGTTGTGACGCGTAGTGTCTCTGTTGTGAGATGGTGTGTGTTGTGGTGTGCTGTGACGCGGTGTGTCTGTGTTGTGACGTAGTGTGTGACGTAATGTGTCTGTGTTGTGACGCAGTGTGTCTATGTTGTGAAGTGGTGTGTCTGTGTTGTGACGCTGTGTGTTGTGACGTAGTGTGTCTGTGTTGTGACGTAGTGTGTCTGTGTTGTGACGCGGTGTGTCTGTGTTGTGACTCGGTGTGTCTGTGTTGTGACGCGGGTTGTCTGTGTTGTGACGCGGTGTGTCTGTGTTGTGACGCGGTGTGTCTGTGTTGTGACGCGGTGTGTCTGTGTTGTGGCTTGGTGTGTTGTGATGTGGTGTGTCTGTGTTGTGGCTTGGTGTGTTGTGACGCGGTGTGTCTGTGTTGTGACGTGGTGTGTCTGTGTTGTGACTTGATGTGTTGTGACGTGGTGTGTCTGTGTTGTGACGCGGTGTGTCTGTGTTGTGGTTTGGTGTGTTGTGACGCGGTGTGTTGCGATGTAGTGTGTCAGTGTTGTGACGTGGTGTGTTGTGGCGTGGTTTGTCTGTGTTGTGACGTGGTGTGTTGTGGCGTAGTGTGTCTGTGTTGTGACGTAGTGTGTCTGTGTTGTGACGCGGTGTGTCTATGTTGTGAAGTGGTGTGTCTGTGCTGTGACGCGGTGTGTTGTGACGTAGTGTGTCTGTGTTGTGATGTAGTGTGTCTGTGTTGTGACGCGGTGTGTCTGTGTTGTGACTCGGTGTGTCTGTGTTGTGACGCGGTGTGTCTGTGTTGTGACGCGGTGTGTCTGTGTTGTGGCGTGGTGTGTCTGTGTTGTGACGTAGTGTGTCTGTGTTGTGACATGGTGTGTCTCTCGTTAAGCAACTGTTAGGCGTTAGTCATGCTTCACTTTACAGTGTTTTTATTCATTTATTGGTATCACAATGCAACATATAATATTTGTTATTCCATTTTGCTATAACATTTAAATTTTAACTATTTTCCGTCCTTGTTTAAATCAAATCAACATTATTTGTAATATATACGTAAATATACGTACACGACATCTGTACTGAAGAGTGTGTGAATGTGAGAGAGCTTGCAAAGAATTAACACTATTGTGGTCAAAGTAGCACTTAATTTAGTAGAACAGGAACAAACTGATGATAATCATTTCATAATAAGATTTGAGTAACTAATGAGTAATAACGAATTCAAGACCAAAGTACCAATGAATATGAAGGTTTTATGCTCACATTAAATTATTGATATTTTGATCATAATAATTCAGCTAATATTTAACACAATTCTATTGCTACTTTATATATGTAGTGAACACAGCGTGTACATGCTGTTTTATGTAATGATGTGATGTATTAAAGTTATTTATAACAGCATTGTCCGGTGGTGAACTTTGTGTCCTTATGTTGATAAATAGCTGTTTCTGTGTCATAGTTTATGTATTTTTTAAAATGAATTTCAAATACCACCATGGAACAAAGGTCAATATATACAGCCAAAGGGACACAAGCTAACACTATATACATACATGTTGATTAGTGTTCCCCACTTAATGTTCACTGATTGATTCGTTGATGAGAGAGAATGAGATCAAGGCAAAAAACACAACTTTCGAAGCGTTGCAGTTTAAATCCTATTTAAACATACATCATAAAATGTATAATTAGAAGAAGGCATGACCAAATATTGCCATCAAAATATATATGCGTTGTATGGGAAACAAGACACCTGTACCCAATGTTTATAAAGGTCCAATTTATTTTTTATTCCTATCAGTATCATTTCCCCATCCTGACACAAATCATTCGAGATCATCATTCTAATATCGAGACACCCTTTAGGCTTTTCAATATAGAATCTTGAATGCAATATTGACTGTCCAAGCATCATCCACAAGTATTCAAGTCATGCAGTGGTTAATTCCGTACAATATTGTCTCTGACTCCGCTGTCATTTTCCCGGCCTTTAATCGCTAACATAACGTGCGCAAATAGTTTTTATAACACAGGACACATTTTACAATTTCGCAATGCATTTCTATGGGGATTGTTCATTAGAAAATAGTTATGCCGTCTTAGATGCACGTGCAACACTTACCAGCGCAACTTAGAACAGAAAGAGATATATTCTTGTCTCCGGATGCTGCTTCAGCTCTCTGACTTCCCTTCGTCAACAAGGCTTTGTATGTGGCCCGACATTACCATATTATGATCGTAATGCAAACATACACATATCTGGTTATATACCAGGGTATTTAAGTCTGCATCAATACCTGCTTGGTTTCATAAATGTTCTCGCCAATTGTCCGTGTTGTCTTTATCTGTCAGCTATACCGAGTATTCCAGCAGGATTGTGTTATATTTAGAATATATTGAGTGTTGCTTACTTGGAATCAGACGACAATTATTTCCCTCGCTGAATGTAACTTAATCCAACAATTGAACATATAAAACTTGAATTGAGATGGCACGCCATCTGATCCATCTGAATCAACGTTTAAAGGGAGGCAATGAATAACTTAAATGCTTTACAATGAAATGAAATAAGTGTTCTTAATTCAAGGAGTCTTTCTTGAATGTGAATGCACACAGATGTATGTATTTCATTTTTTTTTGATGAAATTTTATTGAAAGTGATCGCCAATAATTTAACTCAGGATATGATTTGAAGACCAATAACTTGTAAGTTTTTATCTTAGTTGTGAAGAATATGATGAAAACAATTAAAGATTGATTCAGCCCATTTGTGAGCCTTATCTTTTGAATTGAAATGCATTTGCAGAACAGATTCGGGGAAACAACACTGTATTATCAGCCCGTGGGGAGAAGAGTTCTAGAGAAGGGATTGGCGTAGTTAATGTAATACACATCGTTGATCTAGTACGGACCTCATTCACCACTCGATATAGAAGCTAGATTCGTTTATCTTGCGTGCAGGCTGACATCAAGTGACATGTAAACTTACTTCAAAAATCGTTGTTATTTTGGACTTGGCAATTCTGCTAACGACAAAGACCACCTTCCAACTCATTCCAGAGTAATTAAGCAGTTACGTACAAAGCATTCGGCTCACGCAACTAACACATGAATGCGTTAATTGGCTGTGCCGAAAGTATTGGTTCTTTATTATTTGTAAGATTAGTCGAACTCATTTTATTTTCAGTTCGGGAATAGCGATATAAAAGTGTTGGAAAACCTACAGCAGAAGTAGTCGTTCAGTGCGAATATAGAGATATTAAATCGGTGGTTTACCTACAGTAGAAGCAGTCGTTCAGTGCGAATATAGAGAAATTAAATCGGTGGTTTACCTACAGCAGAAGTAGTCGTTCGGTGCGAATATAGAGATAATAAATCGGTGGTTTACCTACAGTAGAAGTAGTCGTTCAGTGAAATTTAGAGATTTTTAAGTTGTGGTTTACCTACAGGAGAAGTAGTCGTTCAGTGCGAATATAGAGATATTAAAGTTGTGGTTTAACCTCTGAAGAAGTAGTCGCTCAGTGCGAATATAGAGATATTAAAGTTGTGGTTTACATACAGTAGAAGTAGTCGTTCAGTGCGAATATAGAGATTTTAAAGCGGTGGTTTAACTTCTGAAGAAGTAGTCCCTCAGTGCGAATATAGATATATTAAATCGGTGGTTTACCTACAGTAGAAGTAGTCGTTCAGTGCGAATAAAGTAATATTAAAGCGGTGGTTTAACTTCAGAAGAAGTAGTCGCTCAGTGCGAATATAGAGGTATTAAATCGGTGGTTTACCTACAGTAGAAGTAGTCGTTCAGTGCAAATATAGAGATATTAAAGTTGTGGTAAACCTACAGTAGAAGTAGTCGTTCAGTGCGAATATCGAGATATTAAAGTGTTGGTTTTCCTACAGTTTCTGTTGTAATGTTCAGTACGGCTATATTGATATTAGAGTGTTGCTAACCTACAGTTATTTTAGTAAAGTCGTTCAGTACGGGTATTGTGATATTAGAGTGTTGCTAACCTACAGTTATTTTAGTAAAAGTCGTTCAGTGCGGGTATTGTGATATTAGAGTGTTGCTAACCTACAGTTATTTTAGTAAAAGTCGTTCAGTGCGGGTATAGTGATATTAATGCTACGTTTACACTATGTTCCCGGTGGCCACGGCAGCCCCGTTTGCCCCAAACGTATTGCACCGTGTGAATTTGGCCATTTTTGTCTCAATAAACAAGTTTTGTTAGGTTGTGCTAAGTTTCCTCACGTTTTATCAAGGAAACCGTGACAAGCCGTAGGGGCGAAAAAGTGGTTCGTCCAAGGCGCACTAAGGTCCGGGCGCGGTCTACCAGGGATGCATGTACGTTGCGTCCCGGTCCGATACGTTCTGATGGGATCCCTAACGTTGTTCACGTCTTCATCCAGGTCTTATGCGTTTTCCGCGTTTTGTCAAGGCTTCCTATGCATCGAACGCGAACACCGCAGAACTTTGGATTACGTTTGTGTCCACGGTATAAATAAAATCGCCCAAACAACAGCAATCACTGTATCACTTTTCAGAATACTTCGACAAGTAAACATGAATTCCCAAGATGAAGAAGATTTTGTGTATTCATCGCAAATGAAACGTAACGAAACGGCTATCGTTCACCCTAGCTTGCCGTGAAAACCGTGACAAAACGAAGCACAACGTGACAAAACTTGAAAGGAACTTCAGATGCCGGATATTACATATGATTCCCGTCCCCTACGGACGATTTATAAGTTGTGTAACGGCCTATTACGTACTGTCACGTGTCATTACGTTTACCCCGTTTTACTACGACCTATTACGTGTATCATCCACACCGTGGCTGCTGTGGCAAATTTTTTGACAGTTTAAAATTCTGGCCCGGCATGCACGGCAATAACGGTCTGTCACGTTTGCATATCTCGTTCCCCCGCGCTGTCTCACGTTTATCCCGTTTTCTCCACGGTGGTCTGAAACGGGGCTACCGTGGCCACCGGGAACATAGTGTAAACGTAGCATAAGGTGTTGCTCACCTACAGTTCTGTAGTAAAAGTCGTTCAGTGCGGGTATAGTAATATTAAAGTGTTGCTCAATTACAGTTTTGTAGTAATAGTCGTTCAGTGCGTGTATTGTGATATTAAAGTGTTGCTCACCTACAGTTTTGTAGTAATAGTCGTTCATTGCGGGTATTGTGATATTAAAGTGTTGCTCACCTACAGTTTTGTAGTAATAGTCGTTCAGTGGGGATATTGTGATATTAAGGTGTTGCTCACTAACAGTTCTGTAGGAATAGTCGTTCAGTGCGGGTATTGTGATATTAAAGTGTTGCTCACCTACAGTTGTGTAGTAATAGTCGTTCAGTGCTGGTATTGTGATATTAGAGTGTTGGTCACCTACAGTTGTGTAGTAACAGTCGTTCAGTGCGGGTATTGTGATATTAAAGTGTTGCTCTCCTACAGTTCTGTAGTAATTGTCGTTCATTGCGGGTATTGTGATATTAGAGTGTTGCTCACCTACAGTTCTGTAGTAATAGTTGCTAACCTACAGTTCTGTAGTAATTGTCGTTCAGTGCGGGTATTGTGATATTAAAGTGTTGCTCTCCTACAGTTTTGTAGTAATAGTCGTTCAGTGCGGGTTTTGTGATATTAAGGTGTTGCTCACCTACAGTTTTGTAGTAATAGTCGTTCAGTGCGGGTATTGTGATATTAAAGTGTTGCTCACCTACAGTTTTGTAGTAATAGTCGTTCATTGCGGGTATTGTGATATTAAGGTGTTGCTCACCTACAGTTTTGTAGTAATAAGGGTTCAGTGCGGGTTTTGTGATATTAAGGTGTTGCTCACCTACAGTTTTGTAGTAAATGTCGTTCAGTGCGGGTATTGTGATATTAAAGTGTTGCTCACCTACAGTTGTGTAGTAATAGTCGTTCATTGCTGGTATTGTGATATTAAAGTGTTGCTCACCTACAGTTGTGTAGTAATAGTCGTTCAGTGGGGGTATAGTGATATTAAGGTGTTGCTCACCTACAGTTCTGTAGTAATAGTCGTTCAGTGCGGGTATAGTGATATTAAAGTGTTGCTCACCTACAGTTGTGTAGTAATAGTCGTTCAGTGCGGGTATTGTGATATTAAAGTGTTGCTCACCTACAGTTTTGTAGTAATAGTCGTTCAGTGCGGGTATTGTGATATTAAAGTGTTGCTCACCTACAGTTCTGTAGGAATAGTCGTTCAGTGTGGGTATTGTGATATTAGAGCGTTGCTCACCTACAGTTCTGTAGTAATAGTTGCTAACCTACAGTTCTGTAGGAATAGTCGTTCAGTGTGGGTATTGTGAAATAAGAGTGTTGCTCTCCTTCAGATTTTTAGTAATAGTCGTTCAGTGCGGGTATTGTGATATTAAAGTGTTGCTCTCCTACAGTTTTGTAGTAATATTCGTTCATTGCGGGAATTGTGATATTAAGGTGTTGCTCACCTACAGTTTTGTAGTAATAGTCGTTCAGTGCGGGTTTTGTGATATTAAGGTGTTGCTCACCTACAGTTTTGTAGTAAATGTCGTTCAGTGCGGGTATTGTGATATTAAAGTGTTGCTCACCTGCAGGTCTGGAGTAATACTCGTTCAGTGCGGGTATTGTGATATTAAAGTGTTGCTCACCTACAGTTCTGTAGTAATAGTTGCTAACCTACAGTTCTGTAGGAATAGTCGTTCATTGCTGGTATTGTGATATTAGAGTGTTGCTCACCTACAGTTGTGTAGTAATAGTCGTTCAGTGCGGATATTGTGATATTAGAGTGTTGCTCACCTACAGTTCTGTAGTAACAGTCGTTTAGTGCGGGTATTGTGATATTAAAGTGTTGCTCTCCTACAGTTCTGTAGTAATAGTCGTTCATTGCGGGTATTGTGATATTAAAGTGTTGCTCACCTACAGTTTTGTAGTAATAGTCGTTCAGTGGGGGTATTGTGATATTAGAGTGTTGCTCACCTACAGTTCTGTAGTAATTGTCGTTCAGTGCGGGTATAGTGATATTAGAGTGTTGCTCACCTACAGTTCTGTAGTAATTGTCGTTCAGTGCGGGTATAGTGATATTAGAGTGTTGCTCACCGACAGTTCTGTAGTAATTGTCGTTCAGTGCGGGTATAGTGATATTAAAGTGTTACTCACCTAAAGTTTTGTAGTAATAGTCGTTCAGTGCGGGTATAGTGATAATAAAGGGTCGTTCAGTGCGGGTATAGTGATATTAAAGTGTTGCTCATCCACAGTTCTGTAGTAATAGTCCTCAGTGTGGGTATAGTGATATTAAAGTGTTGCTCACCTACAGTTCTGTAGTAATAGTCCCCAGTGTGGGTATAGTGATATTAAAGTGTTTCTCTCCTACAGTTCTGTAGTAATATTCCTCAGTGTGGGTATAGTGATATTAAAGTGTTGCTGACCTACAGTTCTATAGTAATAGTCCTCAGTGTGGGTATAGTGATATTAAAGTGTTGCTCACCTACAGTTCTGTAGTTATTGTCCTTAGTGTGGGTATAGTGATCTTAGAGTGTTGCTCTCCTACAGTTCTGTAGTAATTGTCCTCAGTGCGGGTATAGTGATATTAGAGTGTGTGTTAGACTACTACAGTAATAGTCCTCAGTGTGGGTATAGTGATATTAGAGTGTGTGTTAGACTACTACAGTAATAGTCCCCAGTGTTGGTAAAGTGATATTAGAGTGTTGCCCTCCTACAGTTCTGTAGTAATAGTCCTCAGTGCGGGTATAGTGATATTAGAGTGTGTGTTAGACTACTACAGTAATAGTCCTCAGTGCGGGTATAGTGATATTAGAGTGTTGCCCTCCTACAGTTCTGTAGTAATAGTCCTCAGTGCGGGTATAGTGATATTAGAGTGTGTGTTGGACTACTACAGTAATAGTCCTCAGTGCGGGTATAGTGATATTAGAGTGTTGCCCTCCTACAGTTCTGTAGTAATAGTCCTCAGTGCGGGTATAGTGATATTAGAGTGTGTGTTAGACTACTACAGTAGTAGTCCTCAGTGTTGGTATAGTGATATTAGAGTGTGTGTTAGACTACTACAGTAATAGTCCTCATTGTTGGTATAGTGATATTAGAGTGTGTGTTAGACTACTACAGTAATAGTCCTCAGTGCGGGTATATTGATATTAGAGTGTTGCCCTCCTACAGTTCTGTAGTAATAGTCCTCAGTGCGGGTATAGTGATATTAGAGTGTGTGTTAGACTACTACAGTAATAGTCCTCAGTGTTGGTATAGTGATATTAGAGTGTGTGTTAGACTACTACAGTAATAGTCCTCAGTGTTGGTATAGTGATATTAGAGTGTGTGTTAGACTATTACAGTAATATTCCTCAGTGTGGGTACTAGTGATATTAGTGTGTTGCTCTCCTACAGTTTTGTAGTAATATTCGTTCAGTGCGGGTATAGTGATATTAGAGTAGTGCGGGTATAGTGATATTAGAGTTTGTGTTAGACTACTACAGTAATAGTCCTCAGTGCGGGTATAGTGATATTAGAGTGTTTCTCTCCTACAGTTTTGTAGTAATAGTCGTTCAGTGCGGTATAGTGATATTAGAGTAGTGCGGGTATAGTGATATTAGAGTAGTGCGGGTATAGTGAAATTAGAGTAGTGCGGGTATAGTGATGTTAGAGTAGTGCGGGTATAGTGATATTAGAGTATGTGTTAGACTACTACAGTAATAGTCTTCAGTGCGAGTATAGTGATATTAGAGTGTTGCCCTCCTACAGTTCTGTAGTAATAGTCCTCAGTGCGGGTATAGTGATATTAGAGTGTTGCCCTCCTACAGTTCTGTAGTAATAGTCGTTCAGTGCGGGTATAGTGATATGAGAGCGTTGCCCTCCTACAGTTCTGTAGTAATAGTCCTCAGTGCGGGTATAGTGATATTAGAGTGTTGCCCTCCTACAGTTCTGTACTAATAGTCCTCAGTGTGGGTATAGTGATATAAGATTGTTGCTCTCCTACAGTTCTGTAGTAATAGTCGTTCAGTGCGGGTATAGTGATATTGGAGTGTTGCTCTCCTACAGTTCTGTAGTAATAGTCCTCAGTGCGGGTATAGTGATATTAGAGTGTTGCTCTCCTACAGTTCTGTAGTAATAGTCCTCAGTGCGGGTATAGTGATATTAGAGTTTTGCTCTCCTACAGTTCTGTAGTAATAGTCCTCAGTGCGGGTATAGTGATATTAGAGTGTTACTCTCCTACAGTTCTGTAGTAATAGTCCTAAGTGCGGGTATAGTGATATTAGAGTGTTGCTCTCCTACAGTTCTGTAGTAATTGTCCTCAGTGCGGGTATAGTGATATTAGAGTGTTGCTCTCCTACAGTTCTGTAGTAATAGTCCTCAGTGCGAGTATAGTGATATTAGAGTGTTGCTCTCCTACAGTTCTGTAGTAATAGTCCCCAGTGCGGGTATAGTGATATTAAAGTGTTGCTCTCCTACAGTTCTGTAGTAATAGTCCTCAGTGCGGGTATAGTGATATTAGAGTGTTGCTCTCCTACAGTTCTGTAGTAATAGTCCCCAGTGCGGGTATAGTGATATTAGAGTGTTGCTCTCCTACAGTTCTGTAGTAATAGTCCTCAGTGCGGGTATAGTGAAATTAGAGTGTTGCTCTCCTACAGTTCTGTAGTAATAGTCCTCAGTGCGGGTATAGTGATATTAGAGTGTTGCTCTCCTACAGTTCTGTAGTAATAGTCCTCAGTGCGGGTATAGTGATATTAGAGCGTGTGTTAGACTACTACAGTAGTAGTCGTTCAGCGCTGTCTGCTGCAGTTTGTCAGCTGCATTCCGGACATGATGGGGAAACCAAGATTTCATGGTGAATGTGATAAAAGAGTAAACAATAAAAAATAAGTTGATCACATTTCTTTGTCAACTGTCTTATATCCGTTTTGTCAGCCGTAAATTAAAATGACCAACTGTGTTTTGTACTGCCTGAAACAAATATCGCTTGCTTTTTATATTTTTTGCGGACATATCTTTTGAATATTTGATTCCACTCTCGTCACGTATATGAGAACTTGATATCAGACGTCACAGTGTTACATACTACATTTCCATACATCCAATAATAAATCGACATACACTGATAAATAGAAGATTCCATGACGATGACTTCATGCATATTTCAATTAAATAAGGTATGTAATGCCAATGCCACCATGTTATCATGTTCAAACAGTTGATGACGTTAGTACGTCATAGTGAACAGGCGTCACAATGACCAATATTATATATAGTGAATACATGACTCTTTTCAAATGATATGTCAACAACTCTACTATCAGATTTCTTTACAGTTTTATTACATTTCAGGTTATGAACTCAAAAGGTCGCATATTGTCATTTTCACTACTGTATGGAGTCCTTGTTATGATCGTGTTGAACCCAGCCCCCGTGTCTCCGACCCTATGCGAGTCTCGCTGTGAAAACGCCGTCCCCTACCTACGGAGGCTGAAAACCCTCTGGCACCACCTCTCCAAACGAGAAGGAAGCGATGGTAAGCTCCGCTTGGTTAAAATCATTTGAGTACCCATCACTACAAATCAATGCATGGTGCTCACAATAATAATACACATATTGCTGAAGCATTGAATACAAGTGTTAGTGAAATACATAAAATTCGTATTACAGGAATGACATAAAAGATTAAAAAACAAAGTTCCGCTCTATATCCATCATGATTATAGCGAATTCATATAGGTAAAAACCTTAAAATAATCGTAACGCCTTAGACTTGTAGGGTACTAGTTTCGATAACACTATTGGCGATCAGTCAACTATCTTTAGTGGTGAACATAATGTTGTGTCCAATGAGAAGGCAGTTTACTTCATTTGCCAAAAAAAATCTTTCATTTTACTAGAGTTTGAGAGTTTAGTTTCTTAAAACACTTCGACACACTTTTTTACAAAACGGCCGTCTGACGGAGCACTGTCAAAACCTTATTATGGAAACAGGTTTGTCGAAGTGCTTGATGAAACTAATCACCTTATCAAACTGCGGTAAAAAACGCTGCCCTTTGTTTAATTTAACATGGTTTTGTAAAAGAAAAGTTATCTTTGTTTTAAGTCTTCATTATGTAAGCAAAATGTTGCCTTCCGACGTAGCATTTATGACGCAATTTATCACGTGGTATAAACTGTGGTACACACACTGATTATACCACTAAAAAGTTAAGGATTGTTAGTTTGTACAAAATAGATGGTAACGCGACTGTGTCGGTACATTCTACCCGGCCTTTAAACATTTTTTGAAGTTCTACGGGACAAATTAAGTAAATAGGTGCATGTCTGTATCACTTTTCATTGTTTGTACCTTTTTGTACTACTTCCGGTATTTTAATGTACAGCATCCAGTGTTAAAACTGATGCCACATACAAAAATCATTTCACTCAAAAGGGAAGATCGTGTTAAATAGCTTTTTTATATATGTGTGGCCACGTACTCACATCGGATGCTGTTTTCTTACATCTCAAGTCATGTCCATCCATCACGATGTGGACATACTAATAGCATTGTAATTGTGTTCATCAATATATTCGTACGCGTTTGCTATATGGTCATGGTACCAGAAGTATCGTGTAATGTAGAAATAAGTATTTATAGTATTTTGATATTTTTTTATTATTAATTATTCCACATTACACAACACAATTCATCACATTCACAGTCAATGTACCACATATGGTGTTTATCACGTAAAGCTTATTTAAGAAGTGGGAGTGATGCCCATACAGAACGATTAGAATTTTTTATATTGTTGATCATACAGATAAAGAAAGAAAAGAAAACAAAGAAAGACAAATATTTTAAACCAAAACAAATAAATAAAAGAAGCATTTAATAAACTATGAAAAGGTAGATAGAAAAAACTGTACTAGAGGGTGTTGCTTAAATGAAATCTTTCTTTTAATACATGTCATTTTTGCTCGTGGACTGTTAATATGTCATTCATGAATGCAATTTCATGTTCGATTTTGTATCCTAAACGAATGTAGCTTTTAAAAGCTGTAAAAGTTGAAGTTATATCTCTTAGCTTCATAAAATATATAAAATATTCCATCAACACAATCAAGAAATAAAATGAGACGACTAAAATTGATTTAAAAAAAAATCCAAAACTTATGGTTTTGATATTTAGACATGTTTGGATATTTATTGACAAGAAGATTGTTCCACAAATTTTGTACAAGTCTACATTCTCCAAAAAGATGTTCCATTGTCTCTATATATTCGGAACAGAATTGGCATGCGCTGGAGTTTGTGAGTTTG